>NC_133621.1:68379274-68679274 GCF_048593235.1 Sminthopsis crassicaudata | reverse complement strand
TGTGCGTGTGTGTGTGTGTGTGTGTGTGTGTGTGTGTTTGTGTATAAAGACTTGTTTATGTATATATTGTGGGTAGTTGTTTTGATATTTTTCTCCTCCATTAGATTTCCAGCTACCTGAAGGCAGGGACTGTTTTTGCCCTTCTTTGTTTCCCCAGTGTTTAGCACAATGTCTAGCAAATAGTAGGCATTTAATAAATGTTTGTTGACTTGACTTGACTTGACGACCCTTTGAAATGCAGAGCAGAAAATGAGACATCAAATCTGAGAGAGGCAAAGGAGAATTTGAAAGGACTAGAGTCATCAGAAATGCTCACCTTAGTTTCTTTTTGGAGCCTAATGCGCCGGCTTTTTAAAAAGTCTTTACTAGACATTTTATTCCAAGAGATGCAATATTAAAAAGGAGGGCTACATTATCTTTCTCCACTATTCACTCAGGTTTTATGCAATTCAAAAAAGACTTAATGAATGCTTAATACGTGTCTGGCACTGTAGAGGATGCAACATAAGCATAAAGTATGACGTCCTCAAGAAACTTACAATCTATTTGGGGAGATAAGAGGGAAGACAGACATAAAACACTTAAGATAATAACTCAAGGCTATATACAGTAACAGACCAAGATGAGAAGCACTAATAGAAGTGGTTTTCAAGTTCAGGGTGGGGAGAGATGATCATGGGTTTGGCGGTTTAGAAAAGGCTCCATAGAGAAGCCATGGAGTTTATCAAAGACTTAAAGGAAGAAGAAAGTTTCTTGTCCTCTAGTTTTCATCAGCCCAGATGTAGACATGTCCTACATAGTCAAACCATAAAGATGGGGGAAGCCAATGATCTTTGATCTTCTAAGACAGAGCGAGCCAGGGAACTGGGTCTCATGTTAGGAAAGTGCCCTCTGGGACAATGACGATAACCATCTAACTCCTCTAATATTAGACGAGTTCCTCAAGTCAGAAAACAATCTTGGAAAGTCATCCTGCTTCACTATCTTACACCGAACATAAAACATGAGAGCCTCCTTAATTTCAAGAGGGTATTCGGGTGCGTGGAAAGGCTAATGTGTTGGAATGGAGAACAGTCATGAGTAAGAAATGCAAAAGAACCCAAATCCTGACTCTGAAAAAAGAAAAACAAACCACAGGAATTCCATCAGCACACGGAACCAAAGACTAAACCTTGGTGAGAACCAATATTGAATTTCTATTCTGGGTGAGCAAAAAATGCCCATTTGCTGTGTGCATCCTTGTGGGTATTGCTTAGAGTCAGAAAGACTTGGGTCTGGATTCTAGCTCAGACACTTTCTAGCTATCTGACCATGGGTAAGGTGATTTAACCTTTTGGATTCTCTGTTTTCTCATCTATAAAGTAGGGATAATATATACCTGAAATACCCATTCACAGGATTCATGTGAGAATCAAATGAAAAAATTTGTGTGAAGCTATTGACAATCCTGAGAACATGAAAAGACTTGTGGTTATGCCATAGAATCAAACACAACACACACACACACACTACTCAGGAGCTTTGGCTGGTATTTTTGGTTCTTGGAAATTTAAGCAATACTTTTCTTCTTCTGGCTTCCATTTCTTCATGTGTCAAATGAGGAGGCTAGTCTAGCCCAAAGCTTCTTAACCATGTTTGTATCATGGACCTCTTTGGAAATCGTGTAAAATGTTGGATTCCTTCTCTAATTGATGTTTTTAAAGGCACAAAATAAAACAGAGGATTACCCAAAAAAATCTTGAAAAACCAGTATTTTAAAAGTTCATAGAGCCTAGGTTAAGAACCTCTTTTGCAACTCTGATATTCTAAGACTAGCCTATATCTATTACCTGAAGGAAAAATGTTAACATGTCATTAATATTTCAGTTAGTTCCTATTCAATAAGGAGGTCCAGCAAAAGAAAATAAAGCCATATTCAACCAAAGATTCATTTTTCACTTTTCAATAAACAAAAAATATACTTTCTGAAATGTCTTCTCTTGTGTATTGAATTTAACCTAATACTTATGAACAGCAAGGGAAGAAATCTGTACCTGGAATACATCATGTGGCTAATACTTTGCAAAAAAAAAAATTAATAAATCTCAAGATTTTGTAAGGCATTTCTTTTCAAGCCAATTATATCTTGAATGAACCACTTCTTAATGCTAATTAATAATACCTAAAGACTCCATTTATTTTTAGCGATTGAGAATTAATTAAAAAGGTCCAATTAGGAAATAAATGAGATTTAAAGTACAAAAGACCTAAAGTCCAGCATTGAGAACTATCATTCTAGCTTTTATTGCTTCCTATCTATCTTTGGCCTCTGTGAGCCTTCAGTTTCTTCATTAAAATGGTGAAAATAACATGTTCAAGAGACTTTAGGACGCACATAGGGAGAGGGATACCATTCTCAAAATCAGGAAGACCTGGATTCAAATCCAGCTCCCACCAATATGTTGTTCATGTAACCCCAGGCAAGCTATTAATATCTCAGTGCCAACAAGATAATCTCTAAATTCTAAGTTATAGAATAATCATTGATCTAAATTGGTAATCTTCTTATTAGGAATTCTTAACATCAATGTTCAATACTTTTTTTTTTTTTTTTTTACTGAAATTGTTGTAGAGTTTAAATAAGATAATGTATGTCAAATGATTGAGGCAGTTAGGCAATTCAGTGGATAGTGTACTGGGCCAGAAATCAGGAAAACCAAAGTTCAAATCTGGCCTCAGACACTTATTAGCTGTGTGACTCTAGGTAAGTCACTTTGCCTTAATTGACTGAGGAAAGAAATAGTAAATGTCAAGAGAATCCCATGGAAAATATTAGTGTTATATGGGCACAGTCATAGTCATGAATAGTTGGATAGAACTAAATGACTGAGCAACAACAATGTAAAGTGACATACACATTTAAGTTAGTGACAACTACTTATTGGAATTTTTCTTCACGAAAATTCTGCTGTGAATTTAAATGTAGAAACAGACAAAGCTGGAGGAAGTGGAAGCTGAGTGGATATCCATCACTTGGGAATGAGTGGATAAGTTATGGTATATAAGTGTTATAGAATATTATTGTTCTATAAGAAATAGCAGGATAATGTAGAAATTATTTAATACAAACATCCCATTTAACCAATGGAACAAATAAGACCTAGTGAAATGAAATGACTTGTCCAAAGTCACTGGCAAGGTTGATGCTTGAGCTCAGATAGCCCCAATTTCAATCAAATGCTCTTTGCCATAACCTTTACTTCTTAACACATTTTTTATTTTATTAAAAATTTACCAATTACATGTAAAAATACTTTTTAAAAGGGGAAAGGAGATCATTGTTTATGGCAACAATAAGACTATCTGATGATCAATTCTGATGGACATGGCTCTCCAATAATGAGATAATTCTGGCCAGTTCCAATGGTCCTGTGATGAAAACAGCTATCTGCACCCAGAGAGAGGACTGTGGGCACTGAATGTGAATCACACCATAGCATTTTCACCTTTTTTGTTGTTTGCCTGATTTTTGTTTCCTTTCTCATTTTTTCTTTTGATCCTGTCCTGTCATTTCCCTAACCCCTTCAATTTCAAAATTTTTGCCACCACAATAAAAGCTGTTATAAATATTTTTGCACATATAAGTCATTTCCCCATTTCTTTGATCTCCTAGGGATACAGACTTAGTAGTAGCATTAAGGGATCAAAGGGTATACACAACTTTATAACCCTTTGGACATAGATCAAAATTGTTCTCTAGAATGGTAGGGTCGGCTCTACACCAATGACTCCACCAATAGTGTATTAGTGTCCCAAGTTTTCCACATTCCCTTGAAATATTTGTCATTTTCCTTTTCTGTCATGTTAGCCAATCTGATAAGTGAGATGTCATATCTTGGAATTGTTTTAACTTTGATTTTTCTAATCCGTGATATTTAGAGAATTTTTTTCATGTGATTATTGATAGCTTCGATTTCTTCTTTCAAAAACTGCCTGTTCATACACTTTTGACCATTTATTAATTTGGATAAATGGTTTGTCTTTTTATAAATTTGGCTCAGCTCCTCTTATATTTGAAAAATGCCCATTTTATCAAAGAAACACTGTAAAAAAAATTTTTCCGTTTCCTGTTTTTCTTCTAATTTTGGCTGTTACCATAACTTTTAACAAATCGTAATGTGTTTTTAAATGACCACAAATTTTGACCAAAATATCTACAGAGAATCACTTACCTTGAGTGTTGTTGATGACATACCATATCTTGTTTTCTTCTTTCTGTAGCCTTGATGTCCTCAGGAGGTTCTGTATTTATCTCTGTATAAAACTGGCTTTCACTTCCCTTTCTCTTTAGGGCCTTATCACATCGTTTACAAACACTTTATCTCTGTTACAGAAAATAAATGGAATTCTCGGCTTTCAATGAAATGTCATGATGAAATGGATGGTCCCCAAATCTATATTTAGATGACTGACTCCTGTTTGTGGGAGACATGATAAATGTTTCATGCATATAAACTGAAAGATGATGGATTTAATGATCATACCTTAACTGGGGAATGCTATTTTGGAATAATTAAATGTTCCATCATTTGCAAGTCTAAATAGCCCATTGTTAGTTCTTGCTTCTGTCTGTCAACAGATCCTTCCATTTTCTAAGGGAAATTTATCATTAAAACAATTGAACTGATAGGAACATACTACTAGTGTGTGTTAGTAATAGCACATTTCACAGGACCTTAATTCATATCTACAGTTTGGGAAAACTTAATTTATGTATGAGTCAGCTTCATAAATGACAAACGTGACAAGCATTGTTTAAGGGCCATTGGGAGATATTTATCTTCAGATACTGAAGAGAAACCATGCTGGAAAAAATTTTTGAGCCTCCCATCAGATAAAGAATCTTATGGCATCAAGGACGGTTTTAAAAGGTATTACATTAACTGAAACAATTGCTAACATCAGCCTTTTCCTGATACTCATTAGGTATTAGAAATTTCAAGACCCAGAATTTTCTTTGGTGCATTTGTTATTTTTAACTTTGACGAGATGATGTTGAGTATTCTATAATGTGTGAAAATTGTGCGTCTGAATAGTCAGAACTATTTTCCAACCCCAAATACCCCCAAACCATTTTTCATTCTTTTGTGAGGAGGCTATAACAAACTATACCCCCAAATTGTTTTAAAAATAGTGACCTCATAATTTGGGACCTTAAGAAATTGTAATGGGAATTGCATAGTTACTGTATTAGTAATAAATGTGGGCAATAAATCACTCATGCTTTGGGTTAATAGCAGCCTCACATATATCACTGGCAGTGTTATGTTTTGAATGAATTGCTTCCACGCACTCACCTGGGAAATATCTTGATACATACTTTGCATTAGACTTCTAAATACTTTGTGAGTCTGGTTTATACAAGCCAAGTAATGGGACCATGGTAGAATAAATCATAATATTCAGGCTACCTTAAAGACCAAATTGCCTCATAGAATTATTGATATAGTTGCTATACAATTAATCATTAAGATAGTTGAAAATACTAGACTAACCATGGTCAAAATTGACCTAATTAATTTTGATTGGCTTTCATGTTACAAAATATCTATGAACACACACACACACACCACACACACATATATATATATGTATATATATATATATATATATAATATATAAAACTATACATATTGACATATGCATGTAAATACCTGTATGCATGTACATTTGTATATGCATGTAGATATTTATTTGTACATTCATCGATTATACATTCACAGGTATATGCATGGATCAACATATTTATGCATTTATATGCATGAAACATTTATCATGTATGTATATTCATGCATACATACAGTGAACGAATGAATACATGTGCCTATATCTATTGTATATACATGTAAATATGTACATATGTATGTGTGTATACAAAGAAATATGTATTCTGAGTTTGTGCTTGCCTTATGCACTTATCATAACTCACTTTTTACTGTGGTTAATTATGTGTGTATCTTATTCCTGACATTATACTATTAGGTTCTTGAGGGAAAGAATAATGTTCAATTTTGTTTCTGAGCCCTCTTAATTCACAGCACAATGTCTTGTTCATAGTAACCTCTCCTTAAATGTTGAATGAATGAAAGAGCAAATGATCATGCAGAGTTGCATAATTCCTGATTAGGAACACTGTGAATTGCCAGATGAATCTTACTCAAGTTCAAAGAAATATGCCAGTGCCTTTGAAACTAGATGTTATATCAATACATTTTGAAAGAGGAAGATGTAAGAGCACCATATTAGTTGCTTGGATTTTAGTTCTAGCTAGCTCACTGGATGATCTCCAACAAATCATTTAATCTGTTCTTTTATCTTTAAAATGGAGGGTACTGAACAGGATGAGTTCTAGAATTCATTTCACCCAAATGCAGATTTCAAGTTATCAATGATTTAAAATAAGCAATAAACTAATAAACAATGTACATAAATTCAAGCTCTAAGAACTAGTCTTTAAGAACTCTGAAAGACAAAGAAAATCAATAGAACTGATTGTTACTCAGGTTTCCTTTTAAAGTTTTACTTATGCTAAAGCAAGTTGTCATTTTGAATGGTCCTATGATTCCATGACCTAGAAAGGGTCATCTAGAAATGATTAGTCTTCTGGATATTGGCCATGACATTGAAAAGGTACCAAAATCAATGAGCTGTGGCTTGGCTAGTTTGGCATTTCCTAATACCTTAAAGGTCAATTGGACATCACTTCTCAAACTTCATTTTCTAAAATTTTAGTTTCATGTAATACATGATTGGATTATTAAAGAAAAATTGAAGTCGAGCTATCTGTCTGTGAGGAGATTTCTTAAAAAGCAGTGCCAAATAGTAATTTAACCTTATCAGGAAAGAGGTGATACTGAAAATTACTTATTCAAGGGACAGAGCAAGATAACTACTTGATAGCAGAAAAAAATGAAACAGATAGTGAATGTCTTAACAAGCCTTTTCTGAAGAGAAGTTAAAGAAGGAGTAGGTAGTTAGTGCTAAGTATAGAAGAAAGGGCAACTAAGCTAATGGCCACATCGATCCTTGACTTTTTATGATCTGCTATATGATCTTTTAAAAGTGATTCCATAATATTTGAAAACATTTACTTCTTATTTAGATTGATTCATTCTATGAACATTTATTAAGTGCCTAATGTGTGCAAGGAAGAAAATTTATAGGTTCATGGATATAAAACTGAAAGGGACCTCAAAAACCATCTAGTCCACCCCCTCATTTTACAGATGAGGAAACATACTGTGGTTAGGTGACTTAACCTAGTGACTTAACAGTGGGAGTAAATACCAGAAGCAGGTCAAAAACTCTGGTCTTCTGCAGAGTTAATATTTCTTCCCCTAAACCATCCTAGCTCCCAACATGGTCCCTACCTTACCTTGGAGTGTGAAAGGGGGACAAGGTAGGCACACACACACACACACACACACACACACACACACACACACACAATTTTAAAAATAAATTGAACAAAAAAAGGAGGATTTTATGAGACTGGAGGCAGAAAGTTGCTGTTGCCTGAGACTGGTAAATCAAGGAAGGCTCCTTAGGAGATCAACCATTCAAGCTGGATTTAAAGAATGGCAAAGATAATAGGGAAAATTGTGTGGGTAAATAGAGTGAGGCCAGAGAATCATGATAAATGCATTTATCTTGAAGGAGTTTGGGGAAAATTATATGACATAACATGTGTAAAACATTTCATAAATCTTAAATATTATTGTTATTATTATTTATAATTACCAGTCCTGTTAATCCCACCTCCATAATATCCCTTGAATACATTCCTATTTCTACCTTCTTAAGATATAGACTTTCATTACATGTTTACACAAGACTTTCTTTTGTTTTTGTTTTTGTTTTTGAACAAATGGTGGAGGGGAATTTAGAAGGAGAGAAGACAGGTTACCTTTCTTTAACTGAAAAAAAATTAACTAAATGTACATTTTAATTTAATTAATGAAAAATAATAGTTTATATTTAGATATTTAGATCATTACATACATGAACTTATTTCAGAAAATTACAGACTCTCAGGACTCTGAGAGAAGGAACTTTAGAGGTCCTTCAGCCAATATTATACCTAACAAAAATCCACTTTACAGCACTCATAAGAGGTAATTCAATTAAGTTTTGTCTGAAGACCTCCATAGACAAAATGTTGACAACATCCTGTGACAGTTCATTCCACTTTAGGATAACTTTCCTTTTGGATAGATGTTCCTTGTTTTATAAAAACTAAATTAGGGTAAATAGAGTGGAGGATAAAGTGGATAATGCATCAGGTCTAGAGTCAGGAAAACTCTTCCTCCTGGGTTCAAATTTAGCCTCAGATATTTACTCAGTTATATCACTTTGAGCAAGTCACTGAACTCTGTTTGCCTCTGTTTTCTCATCTGTAAAATGTAGTAGAAAAGGAAAAAGCAAACTATTTTAGTATCTTTGCCAAAGAAACCCTAAATGGGGTGATGAACAGTCAGAGAGGACTGAAATTACCAAAAAAACAACAACTAACTCCTGTATAGTTGATCAAATTGGACTTGTTCAGAGGTGGAGCTAAGATGGCAGAGTAAAGGCAGGAAGTCACCCGATCTCCCAAACCATTCCAAATTCCTTTAAATAATAACTCTAAACAAACTTTGAGCAACAGGACATCCAAAAGGACAGAATGGAATGTTTTCCAGGCAAAGAAAACTTAGGACAGCAGGAAAGGTCTGTGGTACCAGGATGGAAGTCCAGCAGGTAGTCTTGGTGCAAGTCACATGCCCCAGTGCACCCCAGGCCCCAGCTCTGGGTCCTTAGCAGCAAACAGAAACTGGCCTGGGGACCTCTGACTCACACTGGACTTGTTTGATGAAAAAAATCCTAGACTTTGAGCCAGAAGACTAGGGTTTGATTCTATATGTACTCTCTGAGGTAAGGAGTAGAACTATAATCTCTATTTTACAGCTGAAGAAATTGAGGTTGCCCAAGGACACAGAGCTAATACATAGCAAAGCTGGAATAAGAAAGCAGATCTTCTGATTCCTGAGTTCAGCAATCTTTCTACAGGAGCAAATTGCTTCTTATAGGGCCAATCTACAGAGCAGAGCTGGTCAATTGTAGAGAAGTTGGTTGTTAAAATGGCAAGCAAATAAAATAAAATTGACCCAACTCCATTGATTTAGTGTCTAGATTTAGACATGGCTTTATTAGAGATTGTTTCTAGGTTACTTAGCTGATAAATGTGGAGTGTAGAGACATTTCATTTTGAAAATGTCCCTTTGCTCTTCATGCAAAATTGTATGATGCACCCAGGAGAATACAGATTAAAACAACCCAGAAAATATATAATTACTTTTATGATTATTTTATTACTGTAATGTTTTCTTATGTTCTTGTGTGCCACTCTGATAGTTACTTAAAATGAAGCAAGAAAGCCTGGTTAGATGAAGAAAATACCTCATTGGCTGGTAATTAAAGAATTAAATAGATCTGAAGACTGCTGTGGTCTGTAACACTGGAGGCCTTTCAAAATGACATAATCATCTCTCTAGGACAATTGAGATGTTGATACATAAGGAGGCAGGGGGATGGATCAGATAGATTTCTTGGTTAATTTTTAATTCTTTAATTTCATGATTCATCATTTTTTGTGTATGAAGAGACTAGGATATTTCAGTGTTTGATATGCAAGCTCATCAATGTGGCTATTCCCTTCTTTGAAAGCAGATTATAACCCATCTGTGTTTTCTTTTCCTCTTTAACTCTTGTACATACCCTGCCCTAAATTCTCCACAAGAAGTTGACAAATATGCTGGGAGTCTTCTCCTGGTTTCTTATCAAATCTCAGGACTGAATGCAAGACATGTGCTTTCCATTCATTATTTTATCCCTTTTGATGGCTCCTTTTATGCTACTTTTTTTTAAACTTTTTTTTTTATTTAAAGCTTTTTATTTTCAAAACATATGCATAGACAGTATTCAACATTCACTCTTGCAAAATCATGTGTTCCAATTTTTTTTCTTCTTCTCTTCCACCCCCTCCCCTAGATGTCAAGTAATCCAATATATGCTAAACATGTGCAATTCTTCTATACATATTTCCACAATTATTATGCTGCACAACAAATATCAGATCAAAAAGAAAAAAATAAAATAAAATGCAAGCAAACAGCAACAAAAGGTGACAATGCAATGGTGTGATCCATACTCAGTTCCCACAGTCCTCTCTCTAGGTGCAGATGGCTCTCTCCATCACAAGATCATTGGAACTATATGCTACTTCTTGCATGTAATCCTTTGTTGATTTTATTCTGTGACTTACAGACATCAATTCTGTGAGTCTGCTTGGACACTGGATTCTTTGGAGAATATGGTTTTCTAATCTATTCACAGCCACATGGTATTATCAGAGGAATACTGGTGCTAAAATAAGAGTGGTAAGTCCTTCAAGGAGAAGCATTGTGCAATTTTCAAAGTGCTACCTAGCGTGTTCTCTTCTTCAATTCTGGGCTAAGGATATTGTCCATCCATAGTGTCTGCTCAAGATATGTAAGCTAATGCACCAGTTCAGTAGACTTTCCATAAATGAATAACATAGTATGGACAATAAACATATTGTGTTATTAATTCACAAGAAACATAATGGCATAAAAAGTGTTCTAAATTTGGCCCTGAACCAATCCCAGAAGTTTGACCATCACATGATAAATATTCTTTTGCCTAGAAAACCACGAAGACCATGGTATATTTTAAGATCAAATCAACAAATGCTGTGCCTTTACTATATTCCAGACACTGTGCTAAGCTAGAGAATACGAGTATAAGCGAAAACAAATAAATAAATAAATAAATAAAAATTAAAAAAGATTATTCCTGAATTCCTGCCCTCAAGGAGTTTACAACCCAATTAGGAAACAACCCAAAGGATGGGAAGTCATGATCTGTAGGAAATCATTATTTCTTTCCAGTTAAATTAAATTTAATATATATTTTTAAATGTTTGCTACATGCCAGGTACTGCGCTATGTGTCAGAGTTGCAAAAATAAAAATAATAGTACTTTTGCTCAAGGAACTTAAAAGTTAGGTAGACCTCCAGACAAATTAGTCCAGAAAAATTTTAAATTGTCCATATAGGGAAATATCAATGAGAATTTTTAAAAGTCTTTACTGGAACCTGAGCTAGTCTTTGAATGAGGAGGAGAATTTCAACAGATAGAACCATATTATTTGGCCATTTTTCAGTCATGTCCAGCTCTTCATATCTGTTCGGAGTTTTCTTGGCAAAGACACTGGAGTGGTTTGCTTATTTTACAGATGAGGAAACTGAGGCAGAAAATGGTGTGTACACAGTCACAAAATTATTAAGTGTTTAAGAACAGATTTGAACTCAGAAAAGATGAGGCTTCCTGACTTCAGGCTCAACTCTCTATCCACTGTGGCACCTGAGAATTCTAAGCATTGTTAATGGATTTTAGGAACACATGGAGGCAGAATAATGCAAAAATGAAATTTAGAAATAACTAAAAGTTCAGTATGACTAGAACATGTAGTATTTGAAATTTGGAATCAAAAGCAAGTTAGATAAATAGATTTGCAAACTTGGCATAGTGACTCAAAGTGGTAGGGATGAAGGACTTTCACTTTCCCAACTTCTGCCGGAATGACTCTCTGCTAAAAGCAGAGCAGCTCATAATTGCCTTAATAATAATTTCCAAAAGATGTGGCAAGTCATATGAGGAGATTTTATCAAGAACCCGATTTTAACCAATAGGGAGAACTAATTGCTTAAAGAGAAATGAAAGTCCCCAAGGCATAAAGTGACAATTCCACTTTAGAATTTATAATAGAGAATAATTAATGCAGGCAAAAGACTGATGACCACTGTCGATTTTGGAGTAACAGATTTCAGAGTTATGAGAAAGTACAAAATAGCCTAGTACATAGTAAGTAATAAATAAATATTTATGAAATTTAGTTCTTAAAAATTTTTTCATTCTTTAAAGAATTATGTGAAGTCATATGTTATCATCATATCATTGTTAAGATGACTGTTAACAGTGGTACTTCAGTATGCATCATTAATTGGTTCCAGAAGACACAATGAATGGCAAAAACGAGGGCTGAACAAATTTTTCCCATAAGGAGTACATCTCCAGTCCACAGCCCCACCATCCTTCCCCCATCCAATTCCCCAAAGAGGGAAGGGGGGCTTCCAGATATGGAGAAACAAGCCAACCAACCAGGTCCCTCTCTTCTTGAACCAATTCATTTTATTAGGGGAACCATAATTTTTATACTCTCCTCCCACCAGTTCAAGCTTCTTTGGGGTAGGGCAGGAAGCCTGGATGATGAGACAGAATCCCTGGTTCACACCTTCTGCCACCTCAAGCTCTGGCCTCTTCCAGGGGTTTGGGATTGCCAAGAGTCTTGGGTCCTCCATTGTTGCCATCTCTGTCTCCACCTGGGCTTCCTCAGCTGCTGCTCCTGTTACTTCTCTTCCTGATGAGCACTCTGTGCCCCTTCCAGTACTACTATTTGGGGAGCTGAAAACTATACACTGCAACCACATCATCCTTCAGAAACTGCCCCATCACCTGCCTGCCAACAGACATAGCCTCAGCCTGTGGGCTCCACCCTGTTCCCTGTAAACTCCTTGAGGGCAGGGATTATATTTAATTTTTTGCTTATTTTTGTATTCTCTAGCTTAGCACAATATTTGGAGCATAGTAAGATAGCTTTGCTAGGGAGGAGCCACCATATCAGACTAATAAGTGATATAATAGAGACAATCTGTACTGCCAACAACAGATGCTTCAAGCACATGGCCTATTGTCAGCATGGACTTTGGGATGCAGAAGATCAGAAATTATGAATGCCTACCAGGTAATCAGGCAAAAAAAAAAGATAAATAAATTGAATGACACTTCTACCTTTCTTCATATGCTCAACGCTTTGGATATAATTAGAAGCAACTCCTATGCAATAGAACAGACTTGCACAGAGTCATTGGGGGTGGGAAGACAAATTGCTTGTGAGAGAATGATGGTGAGAAAAGATTAAAGTGTAGAACTGACAGCTCCTGTTACCATTTTCTTCCTTTGCACCCAACCCCCAAACCAATAGTATTGCTTCCACAATACTATTTCCTTAATTCAGCAGAATGATGCAACACAAGAGGAATCATTCATAGGACTTCCCACTTCATTCATTATTGTTGAAGAAAAAATGGAAAAGGTGGGGGGGATTTTTGAAGGAAAGAATTTGGAGGATTAGGAAGGGGAAACTCCACAAAGGCAGAGATTTACTTTTCATTGCTTTTAATACTCACGCTGGCCCAGTGTACTATATGTAGAATTAGAATGTTTGTTGAATTGAAAGATGTGAAAGGGGAAAATGAAGGAAAATTTAATGTAAAATGTATTTATCAGACAACCAAATTGAAATACTGAATGCTTTTTTAAACAAAACTAAATATTGACAAATTGTTGAATAGAATGCAATTATATATTGAGGCAAAAGGATTTCTCTTCATGTGTTGTGTACAAGTGAAAGATTTTGTACACAAATCTCTTCATTCATGGCCTTTTAAAATACTTAACTACTATGCATGATTTTCAGCTATATATGGTGAAAATTGGTGAGATAATATTATTCTGGCAATTTCAAAAATCATCTACCAATAAAACTATTTAAAAATAATTTTCAGGTCATGAAAATGAATAATTTAAAGGCATCTCAAGGAATGCTTTTGCTTTAATAAGTTCATAAGGTGTCAGATTTTACAATTTATTACAGTTTCTTTAGCTAATTTGCTATAATTAATTTAAATAAAGAGTATTTCATTGCCTAAATATCCTGTTTATGTATTCCTTTTAAATGATGAAATAAAGAGACTAATTTGTTAAAGAAGCTCTTTAATTGATTCCAAAGGGAATACTTTGAAAGTAATACACTGACTGGCTTTGTATGAGACTAGTTTCCTCCAGCTCAATGACTTATCATTTTGTTATGACAAGTTAGTGTAAAAACTGGGAGTATTTCCTGTTCACATCCCATTTTTACAGGCTCTAGGATTCACCTTCTGATGGAGGAGAAAAATGAAGCAGGCGAATGTGTCCTAGCCCTTCTTCTATCAACCAGGAGCTATATGACCGTGGTCTTATACATTTTCTAAGACTGATTTCTGATAAAATATTTTATCATATTTCTAACTATGTCAGAAAGCTATTGCCAAAATCAAATGTAATCTTGAAAGTGAAAGCCCCTTGAAGAGCTTTATAATGCTGGAGTGATGCAGGATAATGTTAGCACTGATGAATTTTGAGTTTTAAATGAAAATCTTAATGGTATTTGGCACTTGTAGTCTCTTTCATTGGGGTAAAACATGACATTTTACTATAAGGGCCATTACCATGTCCAGAAAAAGTACAGCTCTCAACTTCCAATTATGTTCTATATAAAATGCTAATCCAAAAAGCATACTCAAATTTGTACTATTCAAAGTTATAATTATATGAAACATGCTCACAATGGAAATATGCAGTGTGAATTTGAATAATGAGACCACTTCAGGGGGCTTGTTATTTGCACTAATTGGGATCTAACTATATTCCTATCAGTTGGTACATAAGAAGCTGGAGGGCTTTAGATAAGATACATAGCAACAAAATGTAGATTTCAGTAGTCACTGGTTGATTCAAAATTGATGTATAGAAATGAAAGTAGTAGTGGGTTACACAAATGTGAACTTATGAAATGAGTTTGATATTTAGAAAAGAGTAAAATGAAGATAAGAAAATAAAGTAAAAGGGCTACTATGTCTTTTGTTTTACTCTACCCGTCAAAACTTTTTAATGTGTCATGCTAAGTTAGGAACTTCCCAACTTAAAAACTATGGAGAATTCTGTCCAGAGGACAGAAATGAAAATTATTAATGACTCAAAAAATAAGACTTACAAAGAAAAATTTGGAAAAAATGAAGTTTTGGGAAGAGCATGCTAAGAAAACCTTCATAATGTTTATGTAACTGATTTCTGCAGAGGAATAAAAAGGAGAGATTGTGTGATAGATTAAATAGAATACTGAACTTGAAATCAAGAGGATCTGGGTTCAACCATGCTTTGGTTTTTCATCTGATGTATGAGCCTGAGGATTTCACTTAATTTTTCTGATCCTCTTTTCTCATCTATCAAATGGTACGTGTGTGTTTCTGTGTGTGTATGTGTATTCAAATATATAGGTATATGTTTATATGTGTATATACATATATACATGCATTTATGTACATTGTGTATCCATATATATAGATATGTGTGTATAAATTATGTATATATATACATGTATATATTATTTATTTATCATATATACTTACATATTATTGGTAGTAATGAACTAAAGGGTTTATTTTGTGGATTAAATGAAACAATGAATGTAAAGTACTTTCTAATTTTCAAAATACTGTATTTTTTTAAGAACATACATTAAAACAAACTTCCTAGTTACTAAAAGTGTTGTTTCCAAGAAATCTTAGAGAATCTTCTCTGATGGAAATCCTTAAAAGAATTGACTAAGCAGCTATCTACCTGAAAAAATCACAGGACTATGACATCTCAGCTCTGGAAGCCAGGACCTGACTTTTTTAAACCTCTAAATCTTGTTCTATTGTACAAACCATGCCAGTTCACTTGATGTGGACAGTAGCCATGAGGTGTTTTTAGACTCAAATGTGGTAACAGAAAGCTGTAAAGTACTGGGCAAAACTCAACATAAGTGACAATCATTACTATTCTTATTATTAGACTTTTAAAACTTTGTTTCAACTCTCATGATAGTTTCATTCCCTATGGCAAAACTCAACATAAGTGACAATGTGAGTGTGTCCAAGTAAAATCTATACCTTGTACAAGTGAGCTCATGTTAAAATAAATAAATAAATAAATAGTTTTACTCAAAGCCTTTGGGAAAAGTTGTTTCATGAAACATCTCAAAACCAAATTCATCATCTTTGTCCCTACAAACCCTCACCTCTTCTGAATTTTGCTGTTACTGTCAAAGACATCACCATCCCTTTTAAGTCACCCAAGCTTGAAATTTCACTCATTCACTCTCTCTCTCTCTCTCTCTCTCTCTCTCTCTCTCTCTCTCTCTCTCTCTCTCTCTCTCTCTCTCTCACAAAGCTTATAATTCCTGCCTTCATAATGTCCCCTTCTTTTCCACTCACGTAGACACTATCACCTACCCCCTCTTGCCTGGATGAATGCAAGGTCTGTTTGTGTCACACACCTTTCCTCTCCCCTTGTCAGTAAGCTCCAGTGATTCCCTGTTCTCTGTAAGATCTAATATAACTCCCCTCCTTCCTCCCAAAAGGCTTTTAAGACCCTTTATGATGTGTTCCTCTTTATATCTTTCCCATCTTAACATTTTATTGCCTTTCATGAATATTATAACTTAGTCACCCTAGTTTTCTTGACAGTTCCATCCTATTCCTTTACACTGTTTGTCCCCATTCCTGTTTCCTTCTCTTCTCTTCTTTTCTTCCTTTAAGACTCAACTCAAATTCTACCTTCTGGGAGAAACCTTCCCTTATCACACTTACCCCTCCTCAGCTATTAATACCATCCCCTCTCAGATGGCTCTTTTAAACAATATATCTTGTGTGTGTACTTAATCATTGACATGTGTTCTCCATCATTAGGTAAACTCACAAGGCAGGGACTATTTTGCCTTTCTTTCTATCTTAATATAGTACATGGTACAAAATAAGTGCAAAATAAATGTTTGTTGAGTTGCTGATTGACTGACAGGCAGCCTGCTAGTGATATCTCCTTTCTACAATCACTGAATGTTCTCATTCCTCCTGCATCCCCTCTTCTTTTGATAGCTATATCCTTAACCATGAGAATAATTCTAGTATTTAGCCATAATCACACCAACTCTAGTATTTAGCATTCACCATCCTTCATCCTTTTTGTCAAACACTTTCCTAAATCTCAGTATTGTCCAACTGTGATCAAATGAGATAATGCATGTGAAAGTTCTCTGGGAACTACAAAGCCCTATATACATGCAAGGTAATATTATTTCTACAACCAAAATTGGCTTGAATTTTAATATCCCTTCTCATATGTGTTTGAGACAATGAGATAATATACATGAAAGCTCCTTGAAGATTAAAGTATTGTATAAATGTCAAGTATAATTATTATCCTTGAATTTATTCTGCTTTATAATTCCTTAGATAGTAAGCTCTTCATGATTAAGGACTATGTCTTCTTCGGCTCATAGGTTCATAAATTTAGAGCTTGAAGAAATCTTTGTCATTATCTGATCCAACTGCTTGATTGAACAGATGAGGAAACTGAGATCTGGTGAGGTAAGTGATTTCCCAAGGTCATACAGACCAATGTGAGTTTCGGGTGCTCTGCCTAAATCAGACACAAATAATCCCTATGAACATTTGAAATAGGCTTTCTAACTTTATGCATCTAATGTTTCTTCTGAGTTAATTTAATTCTGCTTTCTCTTAGAATACAGCACCTTCTCTGATGCCAGGCTGGGTGGTCCTGTACCAGTGTCTCCCAGGATATATTCAGGGCAGACTAATACCTCTGGGATGAGGGCTGCTGAACCCTTTACAAGGCTGCTTTCCACTTTTAGTGTCCACCTGATCCACCTAACTCTCACCTGTGGCTCCAAGAAGCTATAGCATGCACAGAGACCATACCCTGGTAAAACATTTTGACAAATGAGCTATACAGGTTGAGGGTAACCAAGGGGTCTCAAACCCTACAGTGAGATAGAACTAAATATTCAATATGTGTAGACACCACTGATGTGTGCACAAATTTTGACTATCATTCATAAATAACTGTGATGGAATCTATTTTCACATTTTTCACTTATTCCGGGTAATTAAGTCCTGCGGTAATTTCTTACCCCATAGGCCTGGCATCCATTGCCATCCTTTCTCCCTCCCTTACTTTATCTGTTACAATCTTAGATTATAAACAGAATGCAAGGGTGGTTATCTCCCTATTATCTTCCTATCTGGTCATAAATAAAGGTTCTGATATCATCTTGCCTTAGGCAATAGTCTGGGAGCCTAGATTCATCTTGTCTGCTTATCACTGACTTTAATAACACAGTGGAGACAATCCAGGAGCACTTGTCAGCCCATGTCAAACTATGAAGTTCCCTAATTGGATCCTGCTCATCAAGTTATATGTTCAAGACAACTCTTGCTCCTTAATTTAAGTGACCAAAGTCCCAGACCCTGGTAAGGCACAAGAAATTCACTCCAAGGAAAGACATTGGGTCGCCCACTGTTTTTAAGGACATACCATCTTAATGAACTATCACATTCATTGCCAAAACACTAAATAACTTCAAAAGCCATACATATATATATATATATATATATGTGTGTGTGTGTGTGTGTGTGTGTGTGTGTGTGTGTGTGTGTGTGTGTGTGTATATACATATATACACACATATATATGTATATGTATATATATGTATACATATATATATATTTATATTTATATATGTATATAGATAGAAAGATAGATAGATAGAAAGATAGATAGATAGACAGATAGAAAGATAGATAGATAGATAGATAGATAGATAGATAGATAGATAGATAGATAGATAGATAGATAGATAGTAGATAGATCGATCTTAGCTAGCAATGAATAGCTCCAAATTATTGGATCTTAAAAGGCAGATGAAAGGGTACTCTCAGCCTTTAAGGGCCTTGCCTCTGCAGGACATAGTATCAACATCTGTGACTATATGAATGGTTCACTAGAGTGGATAGAGCGATCCTTTGCTGGCTATATCTGCCTATCTGCTTTCTGGAGTTACTTAGTATCTAACAATTCTACTGCCATAGTTACTTCATTGCTGACTTGCTAATATTTATTGGAAACTAAATATCTGAATTTGACGACCCTCCCTGGTAAATGAGACCACTGTAAATCAAATGGTGGGTTTGGAGTGACGGAGAAGCGAGTTTTGAAACATCTAACTGAAAACCAGAATAGGTGTTTTGGACAACTAGGAGTTTGACCACATCATGACCAACTGCCCAAAGATGGCTGGTTTTATTCTCCATTGAGACTCCATTCCTCATTCTTCAAAGAACAGCCTTAATAAATTGTTCTAGAAAACATCAAAGTTATTTGAAAAGGTCCATAACGGCATATTATTTCTCTATGCAAAATGACTCTTTAACAAGATTGCCTCCTTGAACTTTTCACATGAATGGGAAAGCCAATCTCATTTACTAATGGAGCCTTTACGACAGATCCTTTCTCTGCCCTTGTCTCACTTTACCATTATTTTATGGAGAATAATTTATAATTTGTGTAAGCTAAAGGGAAAAAAAAGCTTATAACACTGGGTGACATTCTCAGAGCTGCCATATGGTGCATCTCTCCCCAAGGTGCATTTTAAGAAATCCAGCTCCTCCCTTCCCTTCCGAGGGTTGGAGGTTTGGGAGGTAGTATCTCCCAGGGTGTTATGCGTGAAGATTAATTTAATAAGCACTATGGCCTTTGCTCAGAAATAATTTTCTCACTGACCATGTTTACATCATTCATGTTAGGAGAGCAATGAATTCATAAGGAAACTCCTCTCCCAGCCTGCACCACCCCCTCCTCCCCAACCCCTTTGCTCATGATATCTGCACAGAGAGGATGATGTGGGTAATTAGGCTTTGCTGCTGCTGGTGATTATTCAAGTGAGATAAGGGGATCCAAGAAAGGAAGGAGCTCACAGTCGGAAGTGTCTAAGGAGGAGAGAGTGCACTGGATGGGAAACATACACACAGCACAGATCCCCCTATAATTGACAAGAGTTGGGTACTGGTCAGAAATTGACTGCCATTTCCTGAGCTTGCCATCCGTGGAAACCATTCACTTGACATCATAGGAAATGTTTCATGTTCTCTATTTGGGGAATTCCTGTGTAATTTTATGTTAAATGGATGAATTCCCTTAGGGTATCAAGCAAAGATGTTTTCAATTGCTTTACAAGGATGGAAGTCGGGGTAGGGGGTTGGGGAGGGAAAAGAAAGCTGGGACTCCCTGGAGAAAGAAGAAAAATACAAGGAAAGGGGGTTGGACTAACTATGGACTGAAGGGAAAAGAGAAATTGGAAAGGGGAAGGAGATGAAAATTAACTTTTTTCCAAAAGTTAAATATTAATAGTATTTAAATGATCCTTGGAGTAGTTTAACCCCTTGGAAGGTTTATAATACAAATACAAAAGGAAAAATTAGGGAAATTTTATTTTTAAGGTCTACTTTTATTCAATTCCCCATCTACACATGCAGAATGACTGAAAACTGAACTCTGGGGAGAAAAATATTTCCAGTTTTAACAGAACATCATGATTTTTATGAGGAAAAAAAATCAATTACACATGTGGGGAAAGTTTGCCAGTTTCCTAGTCAATAGAATAAGGAGTATAGATCAAATGATCTTGAAGGTTCCTTCTAGCTGTCAGTTCCTATGATCCTTTTTTGTTTTGTTTTAAAAGGACATTTCTTTAATTAAAAAATAATAGGCTGCATCCTAATTTGTTTTGATTAAGAGAATTGTCAGTGAGCTTCTCAAAGAATCTGTGAATGTAATAACCTAGAGTATAATATAGGAGGAAAACCTAACCCTGAATTTTTGGGAGTTTTGGGTCTTTTTTGACTTTTTGTGAGCTCATCCTGTTGGGGTTTTCTTGGTAGAAATCACTAGTGTGATTTGTCATTTCCCTCTCCAGCTCATTTTACAGATGAAGAAACTGAGGTATATAAAATTAAGTGAGACTCTATTTGAACTCAGGAAAAGGTATCTTCCTGACTCTAGGCTTGATGGTCTATCTACTGTGTCACCTAGCCATTGAATTCCTAGACCTACTATTTGTGGGTCAATCTTGTACTTGGGGTGCCTGAAAATAAGTCAGGTTTTTGCCAAATCAAAGGGCACATTTGAACTGTCCTGAATACATGAAAACCATCACCCCTGAACAACATCAACCACTCCAGAGACAACTAGGCCAAAGGAAAAGTTTTATTAAGTCTCAGGTGAAGTATACACAAAAATAAACTAAATAAATTCAGCAAAGCAAGGTGTTGTTCTTATGTACAAAGTTAGCATCTGCATTAGCAATTATCACAGGACTCATAACTTCCATGTGTCTTCCTGCCTCTTCCTCCCACTCCAAACTGAGACATCAGGAGGTTGACAAGTCCCTCTCCTTTCAATCATCCAGAGTTCCTCTCTTAGCAACACAATAAGTTGTGACTTTTGATCTTTCTATCTCTCTGTAATTATAAAACCGCCCTTCCACCTACTTGGGGCAGAAGGGCAGCATAAACAGATCTGTATAAAAAAGTACCAAAAACTAAATCTTTGAAATCTATTTCCTTATGCCTCAGTTTCCTGATATGTATAATGTGTGTGATAACTTAGAAAATCTCTAAAATCCCTTCTAGTTCTAAAAATGCTTTAACTTTATGAACCTTTCCCTTTATGTCAGATGACTATGCAAGGAAGATATTATTTCTTTGTAGCTTAACTCTTTTAGAGGACTTTGATGCTTCCTAAACCATTGTGTTCTTGTTAAATACGGAGATGTTTCCCTTTTTTTGTTAGACTCTTTCAGATATATTAGGCTATAATATAAAAATGCATCAGAAGGAATCCTGCTAACTCTCAAACTATAATTCTGTGAGATCTTAAGCAAAAGTTCTTAAACTCTTTGTGTGATGGACCTATGGCGTTTAGTGATTTGTAACCAGTGAAATCCATGGACCTCTTCTCAGAATCAGGTTTTTTTAGCTGCATAAAATAAAATATATTGGATTACAAAGAAAACCAATTCTATTGAATTAGTTACTCAAAAACTTTTACAAAAACAAATTTATAGGCCCTAGGTTAAGAATGCCTGACTTTGATATAGGCCATTTAATTCAAAACTCCAGATTTTACAGGAGAATTTTAGGCCCAGAGAAATTGAGATTTTTCCCAAGATTATGCAGGTAGTAAATAGGACTGTCAGTCCTGGAATCCAAGACCTTTAACTCTAAAGCACTCTGTCTAGTCTTTCCCAGAGGCAATTTCTTTCTATTCTCTACCTTCACCCATGAATGTACAATATCATTTCTGTTTCACAGATTGAGAAACAGCAGATCAGAGAGGCCATGGGATTTATATCATGCCACTTGTCAGAGAGAATATTTTTAGGAAGACATCCAAACAATGGGATTTACAGAGTCATGAAGCCATGTGACAAACCTTAGAAGAACAGGGAGAATATAACAATATGTACAAAGACTGGAATAAGTAATTTCATTGTAAAACATTTAACAAACAAAATCAATTCCTGAAATCTCTATGTGTAGAAATTCTATAAAGGACAGTGAGGGGGGAAGAAAGAAACAGACATTTATAAAGCACCTACTTCATGCCAGGCACTGTGCTAAGCACTTTATGGATATTATTTCATTTAATTCTAATAATGACTGTAAGAGGTATTATCCCTATTGTACAATTGGGGAAACTGAGGCAAACAGACTTGCCCAGGTCACTCAGCTAGTATCTGTAGCTGGATTTGAACTCAGACCTATGCTAACTCCAGGCCCAAGCTCTATCCACTGTGCTACCTAGCTGAGAGAGGATAGACACTAGAAGTATAATTCCATTAGTACAGAGAACCTCCTTCTACCAATGCAGATTGGCATCTTCCTTATAGCTTAGTTTCTTTGAGATTTACTTAAAACAGAAGTGTCAAAAATCTGAGGGCAAACATTCCCATGAAAATGTAAATAGGAAATATTTTTAAAAATAAATAACAATACAAAAAATAATACAACAATAAAAATACAATAAAAACTAAAAATAAATGAACAAAAATACAATAAAAATACATAAAAGTACAATAAAATAAATAACATTGCATTTTAAAGCTAAGTTATTATGCAGCTAGCAGCAATCTTTATGTATGGGTTTGTTATTGAGTTATTTCAGTCATGTCCCACTTTTCACAACCCCATTTGGAGTCTTCTTAGCAAAAATACTGGAGCGGTTTGCCAATTCCTTATCCAGCTCATTTGGCAAATGAGAAAACTGTGGCAATCAGGGTTAAGTGACAAGCCTAGGGTCACACAGCTGGTATGTATATGAAGTGGATTTGTATTCAGGTCTTCCTGACTCTAGACCCAGCCACTGTGTTGTGAGATTAATGGCTCCCATTTCTATTTGAATGTGACATCACCAGCCTGGAGCACTAAATTAGCCAACTTGCCATGTTGTCACATGGTCAGTATATGTTTGAGGCAGGAACTGAATCTTTGTCTTCCTGACTTTGAAGCCATTTTTTTTTTGTTTTGTTTTGTTTTGTTTTGTTTTTTCCAAGATGCCATTTAAGTAAAATTAGAATGATCATAAGGCAGCAGAGTATTGCAAAAAGAATCCCAGATTTGGAGTAAAAAAGAAAAGATAAAAATAATATAGAAATATGAGATTATTTCTATTAGTTTATAAAAATGAATTCTCTTAACCTTTCCTTGCAGGATTTCATCCCATTTCTTTAATTATCTTTTTCTCTTTCTCTCAGAAGTTTTTTCTACAAGTTCCACATTCTTTTTTCTATGTTGGTTACAAATTCTAGATGTAAATCCAAGGAAATCAGGACATAGCAGAGTTATTATTTTTTTGGCCCTTACAGATCACATGGCTTTAACATTTCGGTAAAGGATCCATAATTTCATCCCTTCAATGATGTAGGTCATAGTCTCTTTTTGCCTTAACTCTTCTTAGATTTGTATAGTAGAAAAAGTTACTTAGTGATGAACTTCATTGAATAGAGCTTGGGGAATTCATGGATAATAGACATAAGGTCTATTACTGGACCCATATTCAAAGTTTTGCAAGTTTTATTGGACTTGTTAGAATTTGTGTTCAGATGTTTTATATTTTGAGAAGCCAAGAGATAAGATACTGTGGTGGTGAATTTGAGGGAGATTTGAATTCCACAAAATGTTATTTATCCTTCCCCGTAAATCATGAATGAGTGTTAAGATGTTGCCCAAATCCTCATTCCTTATGTTCTTAGCAATATCAGCTAATGCCAGTATCTACTGAATGGCATTTAATCTTTTTTTGTTTTCCTTCCGAGGCTGGGTTTAAGTGACTTGCCCAGGGTCACACAGCTAGGAAGTGTTAAGTGTCATTTAATCTTTATATAGTAAGATATCAGAATCAGTTATGGAAATCATAGAGAGACACCAGATGAGAGAAAGGGGAAATTAAGAGAGCCTTGCATCATGATAATTTAAGATTCTATAGAAATGGGGATTATGGTAAAGAATGCCACTCTGTTGGTAGAAACACATAATGGAAACAAAAGCAGTAAGTACCATATGTTCTCTCATGGAGTTGGAAACACAATCTCTTGATGATAAAGTCCAAGATGTACTACAGATGAAAATCTAAAAATGATAAGCCAAAATTAACACTTAGAGTGCCTAACAGACAAAAGTTTCTATTATCTATACAAATGGAACTTTATGGACCCTGAGCCAAACAGACAGATGAGCATGAAATTTTGTTCTGTAAAATTATCATGTTTAGCCATGGACCATTTCCTAGAAGATAAAGGTAGAACTAGGAAACATGATGTCAGGTGAATGGAGTTTAGGGTGATATAATATCCATTTGAGAAAACCTTAATCTCTCAAAAACATGACATGCATTTATAATTTATAATTCATTTAAGTATTTATCATTGATTTATAATTCATTACATATAATATATTTATAATTCAAATACTTATTCAGCATTCACCATTTGTGCTCTGGGTGAGAAGGAGAAAATATCGAAGATTCATAAAAAACAGCCTTCCCTGTCTTCAAGGAACTTACAGTCCAATAGGATAATATCTGTTCATATGTTATTTGCACATTAGAGATGAAAAAGACAAAGTTTTGTATAGAATCCAAAAGGAACAGGTTGTAACTGACTGGAAGAATTGAGGAATGCTTTGTGTAACTGATGGTATTTAAGTGGGGTTTTAAAAATGCATAGAAATTTAAAAGATGAAAAGGGGGATGAATAAAATTCAAGAAATAAGAAATGGTGGGGAAAAAAGCAAAGAATATAGGGAAAGTACAGAGTATGTTCAGAGAGCAGAGTTATCCAGTTTAGCTAAAGAGCAGTGGAGGTGGATCTGTTTATTAGGAGGTAAATCTGGAAAAGAAGGATGGGACCATGTTGTGGAGAGTCTCGAATTTCAGTCAAAGGAGTCTGAATATTACAAAATAAGCAATGGGAAACTACTGAAAATCTTTGAGCAGAAATGTGAACACACAAGATCTAAAAGGAAAAATACTAATACAACAATGATATGCACTATGGAGTGGAGGGGAAAGACAAGGAAGGTCAGATGGCCTAGAAAAAGGCTTTTGCAATACTCCAGGTGAATGGTCATAAGAGCCTATATCAGGGTGGTAGCAGTCAAAATAGAAGAAGGGATGACCAATATATTGTCAAGGTAGGATCAATGGGAGTTGGTAATCTATTGGAAGGAGATGAGAAGGGATAGGCAGGGTATAAAGAGCACCAGATTTTTAAACATGGAAGAGTAGGTGAATGGTGGTCATTAAGGGAAATTGGAATAGCGAATAATTTTAAAGGGAAAAATAATTAGCTTCATCTTAGAAGAAGATAATATCAGGGAGTTGATCCCTAAATAATAATATGCAGAATCAAGAAACTCGGCTGTTCACAGACTAAGAATCTATGAATCAAGACAATGAATTTAACCTAATTATATGAGGGAAAGTATCACAATAAGCAGTCACACATTGTTGCTCCTGTTATCTTAACAATTTCTCTTCAAATTACCTATCTCATTCATTGCTAACTCAAATAACAGGGAAAGAAAAAAAATTACTGATGTAATAGGGGAAAAAAATCACTGAACTTAATGTTAGAAGATCTGGGTCCAAATCTTATCTTTGATATCTATTATTGTTAAGACTTTGGGACTCTGTGGGACCCACCTAGGATATAGGTGCTATTAGTCCTACAGAAAATCTCTCGCACTTATTTCTTTTGTGTCTTTTTTTTTCCCTTTGGGGCAGCGAGGTGGTCCAATGGGGAAAGCACTGAGCTTTCAATCAGAAAGATGAGTTGAGTTAAAATCTAGCTTCAGATACTTTCTGGCTATTCAATCCTGGGCAAGTCAATTAACCTTGTTTGCCTCTGTGTCCTAATCCATAAGATGAGCTGGAGAAGGAAATGACAAACCACTCTAGTATCTTTACTAAGAAAACTAATGGAGTTCTGAAGAGTCATACTTCACTGAAACAAGAGCACATATCAATATGGAGGCAAACAACAATGCCAGCTATAAGATTAAAATTTTGTCTACTACAGATTACCTGAATTGTAAATACAAGTGAGTTCCTCTCTAGGCTCCTGTTTCTGAAAGAATGACCAAGTAGGCAACAATCAACCAACCTATTATATAATAGCCACATAACCACAAAAGTCCCTTAACCTCTTAGAAACTAAGTTTTAACTCCAGCTTTGCTATTTACCATCTGTGTGACCATGGGTAAGACCTTGGGGCTTCAGTTCCCTCTTCTGTAAAAGAAAAGAATTGGGCAAGGTGACTTTTAAGGTCTCTCTCAAGTCAAAATCTGTATTTAGTTTCCACATTTGTAGAATGGGGACCACCTATTTCACAGGTTCATCATGAAATTTATAAACCTTAATCTATATAAATGGAAGTCATCATTGATGCCAATGTGAACCTTAGTTTCTCCAATAGATGGTGCTACTGAAAAAGTTGTATTTAAATTGAATTTTTTCCATAAATTTAATTATATTTTAAATTTACTCAGGAAATTAACTGCTTAAAGTGTTCCCTGTCATGTATCCTTTTGCAATTCCAAATATTTTTCCTAAGTTAGGTTTTATACATATTGGGTTTTGTATATGTTTTTACATCATTTACATTTATATTATCATCTAGCTTAATAATGACTTTTAAAAACATTTTTACAAAAGAAAGACCATATATCCAAATATCCATTTATCTTAATAACAGATACTTTCTTGAAACAAATAATACCTTGCTTCTTGAGACTGTTTATCAGGGACACCTCATAAGCAGCAAGAATGGTGATTTTTGCATTCCTTTTTCTCACATGAAACATAATATGTCTTGTTTTAGGGTCTAAGGAAAGTTCTGACTGGTCTTTAATTTATCATGTTAGAGATGACTTTCAATCTCAAATTGTAAAGATGATAAAGACATCCAAATACATTAAAGTGTTATCTTAAATGTTGACAGGCTCAGCAAAAGGAAGAGCATGATTTTTCCCCCATTTAGGTCCATGTAAAAACATTTATTTTAATTCAGAAGAACATCATTGTAAACTGACTCTTTCTTTAACATAATGGTCATAGACGCTATTAAGACTTAAGTAACTGTATAATATAACTCAGTATTGCTATGTTTGATGAATAGAAATGTAATATCCAGATAGCAATGTGTATAATATTTTTTATAGTGGGATAAAAAAAGTATCAAAATGCTTTTCTTTCATTTATACTGATGGACTGTGAAGGTCAAAAAGAGATTGATCCACAGAGGCTAGTAAAAGTTAGGAGTAATTTAATTAGAGTTGTCGAGATCTGAAATATCTTCTAATCCACTTATTGCTATTGGGGAAATACGTGTATCTATATTTGTCAAAAGCAATTATGTCTTCATAACCTACAAAAAATCCTGCCCAAACTCTTTTTTTCTATAATCTGTCCCAGCACTTAGCAGCAGTTGGGGGAAGGAGGAGGGACTAGTGAGAGGGGTTCACAAAAGGATCAAGTAGTCCACTTGCATATAGCAAGAGGTCTATTTCTACTCACACAAGGGAGATTTGGGGTATAAAGAAAATATCTAAGAACAGGTTGGGGGACAGAAACAAGAAGGAAAGGCTAGAAACTAAAAGAGTTTCGGGGCCTCAAGTGGGCTAGTCCTTAGCCTACAGCAGGAAGAGGAAGAAGGGCTTACACAATGGTCCTTCAGAGTTGCTGTCTTGGATGTGACGCCTCTACATCCCCAGAGCACTCTGTCACTTTTCCTATTGGGTTAGAAGATAACCCAGATTGCAACCAACTTCACAACATGAAGCAGCCTGAAGCAACCAAAGGTTACAGGTTTTATAGGGAGGAGAAAGGATCTCCCTCAGGAAAGTCTGGTTTGTTTCTAATTTATGCTGTCATAGGCAGGAAAATGCAAAATCTTGGCTAAAGGAGGCTGAGATGAATCAAATAGTGAATTGTAAGCATGGAAAATTTTCAGGAAGAAAGACCATGACAATGTTCAAAATAGAGTGAGTCTTAGGGGTCCAAAACCCCAAAATTCTGAATCTTTTTGGACAATCATATTGACTGTCTTGTTTCTCTTTTGTACAAAAATGGAAATGGCAGCAATAAATAGTGTTTTGGGGTGATTATTGTTTGCTGTGTAAAATAAGCAAAACAAAAATCCAGGTCATTGGATTATGTGTGTGTGTGTGTGTGTGTGTGTGTGTGTGTGTGTGTGTGTGTGTGTTTTCTTGCAATAAAAAGAAAACAAGATGCATTAAACTCAGGGAGTCTTTGGGTTTCTCTGTAGGTTGGATTCCAATGTCCCATTTCTCACTGGTGGAATGGAAATCACTCTTGGACTAGACCCAAAGTGATCCATCATCCTTGAGGACAGTCAAGGGACATTTAAAGAGATGGCATTTTCAAATCCACTGGTTTATAGGGTGAAAGCTTGAAAACAAAATTTGTGTCACTTGGCAAAGATTTCCAGTCCACATTTACCACTATACGATTCAAGAGAGGTGACAAAGAGGTCAGGTAAAACACAATCCTCATCCCCCCATTTCTTGGGATAAAAGCAAAGTGGTGATGCTAAATGACCAGAACAGTCAGTTGAGTAACATCCTGGGGGATGGGGAGAAGAGGGAAAGGGGCTCTGTAGACAGGCAAAGAGACATCCTCTCTTTCTTCCTGCTGTTTTTCACTTTCTTGAACCCTGAAAACTGTGTCTCTGGGCCTTATGAGATGGCTTGTACTTTTGCTCTACAAAGAAGCACTTTGTTCTTCAAGGATTTTTTTTCTTTTTTTTCCCAGACTCTAATATCACGGAGAAGCTGATAGAAGGAATCATAATTAACAATTAATAAATAAGACTCCCTGGCAAGTCAGGCTCTCTTTTCCCAAAGGTTTCTGGATGAATTTCATGACTAATTGCACAAGTAGTTCTGTCACCTGTAACCTTGAAACCAGGGCTCTTATTATCAAAAGAGTCTCACAGAGTTAGGCAGTTTGCTTCATGAAAATGGTGACATTAAACCCCAATCCAGTCTCTCAGCGCTTCCAGAATGTCAGCCAACACTGCCTAGAGACCAACCCCATTGAAATTTACTTTATTAGAAATTGCATTTATTGATTGTTTTCCAGGACCTCTAGCAATAACTAGGAATAACTGTAGGCATCTGCAGGTGAGCTGAGCTGAGTAGGAAGGTGATTAGGTTGCAGCATGAATAGGACAAAAGATAACCCAATGTTTAATATGGTTGTGTGGGGAAAATGGATAGCCCATCTTCAGGAAAGTCCAACTCTTGCCCTTATGAAGGTAGGAGAAGAAGAGGAGCTCTGAGAGCAAGACTAGGGTGGAGAAGTTACTTAGGAGAAAGAATTGCATCATATGCTCCCATGCACTGGCATGAAAATCAAAGCGTCATGGAATAAATGGGTTATTCTCATTCACCTTGGTGCAATGTCCTAGCGCCTGGTATATCAGAAGTACTTAATAAACTAAATGTTTCTTGAATGTCATAACCTGCCAGGATGGCTTTGGGCAAATACTTTTCCTTTTTCTGAGTTTCAGAGGCTTCATTCATAAAGTGAAGGGTTTGAGCTGAGTGGCCTCTGAGACCCCTTTCAGTTATAGTTCTATGATCAATTCCAGGGATTTCCCTTGTACTAGTAATTGCGCTCTTCACATTTCATATTGAATCCTGTCCCTTAGCATCAATCTTCATCTTACTTGGAGGTAGAGTGATGGTTTAGGCTTATTTGACAAACTTCTAAATAAACGGTCCTTCTGTGGTACAGGCTTTCATCTCAGATGATTGTCTATGATGATGGCTAACCGTCCTTACATCCCAAGAAACACCTAAACTGGATGGCTTCCTGGTCTCTAGATCTAAAAGGCTGTGAAAGTTTAGTTGTTCTTAGGGACCAAATTGCAAACTAAGTCATCATTTGCTTGATGTAATCACAACAGGAGAGTATAAAGCAGACCATGTTTTGTTTCCAAAAACAACCACGACAACTACGGAGAGCAGTGTTCAGGTATTATTTGTCATTTAGTTCAGATAAGTGGAAATCTGAGCCAGCTACGTGGCACAGTAGGAAGAATACCAGGAATCAAGTCAGGAAGACTCCTCTTCCTGTGTTCAAATCTGGCTTCAGACACTTAACTGGCTGTGTGATTCTGAACAAGGTATGTCACTCTGTTTGCCTCAGTTTCCTCATCTAAAAATGAGCTGGAGAAGAAAATGGCAAACTGCTCCAGTATCTCTACCCAAAAAAAAAAAAAAAAAAAAAAAAAATGATGACTGAGAAATAGCATACAACAGCAGAAGTGAAAGACAGTGAGTCAGTCATTTTTTGAGTCAGATGGAACGAAATTTAAAGATTGAGTGAAGGGATGTCCTGTTTCGTTTGTGCTTGTTGTGTGGTGTGATATGGTGGAAAGAGTATTGGATCTTTCACAAAAGTTTCTGATCTTTTGCTTACTACTTATGTGACTTTAGGTAACACATTTACATCCCTGAATCCCAATTTCCTCCTCTATGAAATCATTAGATTGCCTTAGAGGCCATCTGTTGCATTTTGGACATGGGGTTTTGGGGCTTGTTCTCCCACCCTGTTTTCTCACTCTGTCTCTATGCCAACATTGAGCTTTCAGCCTACTTTACCACATTGAAAGCATTGACGAGTCGCTCTGGAAGTCCCTTGCCAAAAGGGACCCTGTCTTCTCCTGTTGGTATCTTGGGAAGTCTGCACCATAGCCTGGCTATAAAAGGTATTTGTGCCCACTGTGGCACAGCATCTTATGATCTCCTCTAAAGGAGCATACTTGCCTTGGCTTAGTATAATCCTTCTACAAACCTCATTGGCATTGACTCTAGCAAGTTGCCTTACCAAAGTGTCTGTTACTCCATTTTCACCATTAGTCTGTGTGACAGCTGTCTGCAAACGTGCCACAAAATCAGCAAAAGGTTCATTTGGTCCTTACAATTTTTGTGAAGGTCTCACCCTTGTCGTTTTTACTAGGGAGAGAAGTCCATGCTTTGATAGCAGCAGCAGCAATTTGCTCAAATGCTGTTATGGAGTAATTAATGTGTACTGAAGCATCTGCATAAGAACCTACACCTGTTAGTTGGTCATAGGTGATTGGAGTGTTAACTCCACTTTGACTATTTTGTTGGGCTTGAATCCTACAGATCAGAAAGCCACAACAAGTTTTGTCCAGGTTCTAAGCACACCCTTGCAATGTCTTTCCAGTCACAAGGGGTTAAGACTTCATAAGCCAAATTGTGTGGTAACATCTTAACATAAGCTGATGTAGCCCCAAAGAGAGTGCAAGCTTTTTTCGGGTCCTTAAGGATGTCCATATTAAAAGGAGTGTATCTTCTACTTTCTTGGCCTACAGAATTATGCTGTTGAATCACAGGAAAAATTTGAAGTTTGAAATCATTATCTATTTCTTTTCCATTTTTAGCAGCTTTAAAAATCCCTTTCTGTAATCTAGTTATAGGAGTTGGTGATTGCTGAGGGGGAGGTGCTGATGATATCACGGCCCCTCCCACTGCTCCTCCTCCCTCTGTCCCTGAAGGTGGAGTTGATATGGGACGGTCAATAATCTGCTCTGTAGGAGGGGTTGAAGCTTCTTCAAGGGAATCAGAGTCATCACACCCTAATCCCTCATTTGAATCCCCTTGCCCTTGGGCGGTATCATTATCTTTCTTCTTTTCCTCACACTTCCTCCTCTGTTCATTTTTAAAGCTTTTCCTTCTTTTTAAAGCTTTTCCTTCTCCTACAACTTGCTTGATAGTTTAAGTCTAATTGAACTACGTTGTATATATAAAATACCTCTGGGGAAATTGAACAAGGCCCACTTTTTGTGTAAAATTCTTTCAGTTGAAGTCCCACTAGCTTCCAGTTATCTACAGTTAGTTTTTCTTCCTCTAAGAACCAAGGGGACATGCATTTAATGTGCCCAAGAGTTTAGCAATCTGTAGCCAGGTTAGAGTAAACTCTTCTCTTCAATTATCTTAATTATACTCTCTATAGCACCACTCCTGGGTGGGTCTGGAGCTGAAGCAGGGGCTGGGGTTGGAGCAGGGTCGGCTGAGGTCCAGGGAATGTTTATAGCTAACATCTGCCCCATTCCAGCTATAAGAGATTGCTGGTTTAGCCCTTAACAAAGTAAGTTCCTTATTTGTCTATAAAAATACTCACCTAATCTCCTGGTCACCGGAGGACTTCAGTGGAGGTAGGGTGCCTGGTCCACGTTGGATGTCAATTGCTGGAACTCTGTCTTCCCAGAAAACAGCCGGAGTCAGGATCACCAAAAGTCACTGTCAGGAAATTAGGTCTAGTAATCTCCACACCACCTTCCTCTCTCAACCGCCACAAGAGAGAATGCCTCAATTTCCTTGTCCTAATCTTCCCACACACGTCACTTCCCCCTCTTTGTCCCACCCATCAAGTCAGCACAGAACAGCTGGGGAGGATCAACCCCCAAACAAGTTAATAGAGAACCGTCCAATGGGCAATTAGTCTCACGTGCTCCATTATCCAAGTGCATTTGCTCAGTTCTAGCCCTTTACAGCCATCTAATATCCCATCCACCTCGACACCCTTGAAAAATGAAAAATACATGCACAACTCTTGTTAGATTTATCTATCCTATATGATGAACATGGGCTGAAAAAAGAATACCTAATTCTTTAATATTTGTCATCTACACAGAGAGGTCTAATTACATCCAGGCCTTGGGCTCCTGATAAATGATCAATGCATGTTTAAGTTTTGTGTGTGACAACAAATTCAACAACAACAAAATTATTACATACCTCCATTTGCAAATACTGCAAAGATTTGTCCTTAACTTCCAAGAGTTTTTATTTTGTAGGGCATGGAAGAACAAAAGGAAAAAAAAAAGAAAAAAAAAAGAAGCCCAGAAATAAAAATGATACAAGATGGCATGTAAATAATGTAAAAGATACTAGGCAAGTTGCCAATAGGAAATATAGGTGAGATTAATTTCAGCTGGGGAAATTAAGACTTTATGGAAAAAGTGCATGAGCCTAGTTGTAGATCTGGACTCATTCTGGGTATTACCATGCATACTACCTATATTAATAAGGGTTTTTTATTAATTGTCCCAACACTAAAATCCTACTCAATGTTGGCTAAGGAAAGAGATCATCACATAACTAATTCTCATATCAATCTCATCCCACCCTAGGTAAACTATAACTTAAACAAGTGAAATAATGGTATAAAGAAGAAGGACTTTTGTAATATTCTTTTTCTCTAAATCATAATCATTCTCTGGGAGCAGGATTCTTTGGGGAGCTTCTGGAGGCAGCCTTGGCTTTAGTTCCAGTTCAATAATCCCAAAATGCAGCCAGGAGTTAAAGTCCAGATCCTCGATTGTGTCCTTCAAAATACTGAATCTTTTTTCTGTGGCCTGGTTAGCTTTAGTAGAGACCTATCTCTCTCCTTGGTTCCCCAATGAGCTCTTGTTGAGTATCTCCAGCCAGCACGAAGGTAGATGTGGGAATGAATCAGACTCTGCCTCCAAGAGTGGGATTGTGGGTTTCCCAAAAGTCAATCCTAGATGTGAATCTCCCGGAAGTCCATGAGCAGGCTTTTCCTTTAGACTTGTGAATCTCCTGGACTTGTGAATCCACTGAATCCTGGCTCTGAAATCTCCTCGAGCTTCCTGAAGTTCTCCCCTTGACTCAATCCAGACTGACTCTCCCCACTGAATCTTGGCTCCTTACGTCCTCCCAGAGAATGGGCTTGTAGGTACTCCCTGGGCTTGTGGGAGCTCCTTAAAGGACCAATGAGCTAACTCCTTTAAAGGTTTGAATTCCTTTAAAGGTGTGAACTAAGTGCATAAGTACCTTATAAGAATCCTAACAGGCTTTCTCTTTTGACTGCTGCCTATTAGAATTCATCATAACGTTAGATTTCATCTTTTCCTTCCTCAGTCTCCATGCTCATTTATGAAAAAAGATATTTGAACCACAGGGTCCTCAAGGTAGGTACTTTAAGAATTTTGATTAAATTCTGGGATAAACATGCAGTTTTAACATGTTAGAACTATGAAACCATTGAACTCTAGGTAACCATTTTTAAAGCATGGGGGCTTTCAAATTTTTCCCTTCTCAACATTTGCTTACCTGCTCAAGATACCACTGCTTTCTGTCTAGCCATACCCAGACTATGTTTCCATAGATGTTTCCTTCTCCCCATGAACATCTGCCATCTTCCCTGACGCTGCTCCAGCTTTGTCTTCCAAGAAGAGCACCTTCTCGAATGAAATCTCTAGAGACCACATTCTACCACCCTGGGGATATCAGTCCACTTCAATTTGGAACTCTGTTCTAGGCCTGAGCTGAGTGATATAACAAAATTCCCCTAACCCACTATCCTTTAAAAGTTCCCAACCATGTTTCCCATGCACCCACGTTCCTGACATCTTACCATCTGCCCCATCTCATCCCTATGTTGCTTTGAGGAGAGCAATCAAAATAATATTCTTGCTTCTAGAAAAAAAAATTGCAACAACCAACCACTCTATAGTTCCATTTACACTATGTATTCAGTGGAATCCCGTGATTCACCAAACCAAAGTTCCTTTCTCTTGACTATTCTGTGTTCTCTCTCTTTTAGAACATAAGTATCCTGAAGACAGAAGATGTCTTACTTTTATATTTGAATCTCTAGCACAGACTTTAACTCATAATTTAATAAATGCTTCTAAAAATTATCCTTTCTTGATGTTCCAAATCCACATGTATTGTAATCATGTAAATCAGAAGAAAAGCATGTCTGGCCATGGAATATTTGTGGCCCCCTTGTTTGCATAGCTACAAGCAAAAAAAGAGTTACCTGGGCATCCTTTCCAGTACCCCAAAATATCAGAAAAAAGCTTACTGGAATTAATAATTCTCATTAATAGCTATTAAAATACTACCTGAGGATCTGAAGCCTGAAAAACCTTTCTTGTTCTCCTATTTCTGAGCTCAGGCTTTTCTCCCAAAGGAAACTAGATGCTTAAGTAGATGCCATCTCTTGTTTGGGAGATATTAGGAAAAGGCCAACAGATGATACTACTCGAATTGAGATTGGGGCAGTTATTTTGTGGTGCGAGGGAAGTGGATGTAAGGCTTTTATTCTTTCAACAGTGGCAGAGAACCAACACAATCCTGGCAATCATTATAACTGGACTCTGCTGGGTTCCCTGGAAGGTGTTTTAGAAATGCAACTTAGTGCAGATTAGTTCACACTATACAATGGGAGAATGAAATACTCAACTTTGATGGGTAATAAACAAAAACCGAAAGAAATCAGTCGAGAATTTGAGCCAGCCTCAAAAGGAGGGGTTTTGTGAAGACTCTCAGGGAGTCCTGTAGAAACTTGGCTACCCCTCTTCCATCCCCCATTAACTTAACTTGAAATGCAGTTGCCTGCTGTTTTAAGTAAAAGAAGAAACACCATTACAGAGAGGCCACAGTAGGAATTAATCAGGGGAAGCAGCAGCACAGCTGAGAAGGAACATTTTATTTATGGAAATGAGCAGCCAAAGGAACACACCATGGAAAGAAAACAACCTGTAGGTACAGGAGAAAGTAACAAACAGGAGGAAGGAGCCTGAGCAGTGCCAGGCATTCATGAGCACTCCTATCACAGGGAGGAATCCCCCTGTTTATGGCTCTCTGCTTCACACAGGTGTTGGGAGGTGTTCTTAGGGCTAACTTTCAGGATGGCAACACATCCTCTACTCCTAAGCCAATGGTTCTTAAAGTGTGGTCCAGAGATTCCTAGGTATCTCTTCAGAGGGTCTACAAATTCAAAATTAGTTTTTGTTTCTAATATAGTAAATATCTATAAGTAGATTAGAACTCCAGAAGCAAAAACCTCTCTTGACAGGTCCTCAATATTTTTAAGAGTATAAAGGTACTGAGAACAAAAGCTTGAGAACTATTGTTCTAGACTAGCCAGATCCAGGATACAAGGTCCAAGAAGCGAACAGCAAAAATATCATAGAAATGAACAGGTATCTCAACCCTGACACTTTCCCTATTTGCCCCAGCATTTTTTGCAAAGGAAAAACTCAATTAAATTCATAAATACTAAGATTTCATATTGGGTATCATCAGGAATCATATGACATACATCAGTAGCCTTACTTGCTGGTGATGGCTGACCCAGATTCTGCTTCTGACTTTGGCCAGGTCAGTTATCTCCAGGTCTCAGTTTCTTCATCTGTAATATGATTATGTTGAATTAGGGGATCTCTGAGGTGTCTCATTTTCAATTTATGACCTCATGAAATTGAAGTCTTTCCTGAATAAGAGTCAGATTTTGTCATGCAGTTGCCATAATGAATTATAGACTCCCCATGAAGAGGAGAGAGCTTCTACATGTGATAAGATAGTCTTAATATTATTCTAACAATTAGAAGCATCGTTGGGCCCAAGGAGTTTTTCCTCCACTAAGGGAGATCCTCTGCTCTAGATCCATACATTCAATCCAATATTGGAAAAACTTAGCTTCTAATTACAAAGGTCAAACTCCTTTTCCTCACACTCTTTGTTTCTTAACATCTTTCTATCAAGAGAATGAGAAAAGAGAGGAAAAATAAGTTAAAGCTTAGATTTTGGTTCATATTCATAGTCTCCTAAAAAGAGGAAATTAGAAAAATATTTGAACAAGGCATAGAGCAATTACCAATTTTCTCCACATAAAATTTGCACCAAACACCAAAGTTTCTACAGAGCAGGCATTAACAAAGATTTTTTAAAAAATGTGGCAACTTAACTATTATTATATTCTCTCTGGAGATTGAGATTTAAAATCCTGGGAAACCTAAATTATTTTTCAAGGCCAGCCACTAAATTGGATCTTCTCATTTCACCTTGACACTGCACTGTCCAAAAAAAACTATCTCCAGGTCCATATGTTCATTCTCTCAAGTCAAGGAATGAGTGCAGCCCAGTCTCTAGCAAATTGCCTTCCCAAAGAAGCACTTTAGCAAATACTGCAATGAATTTATGTGAGATCACAAAACATAAAGCTGGAAGAAATCTTAGTGATCATCTAATGCAACTACTTCATTCTATAGAAGAAGAAACAGAGTTTAGGGAGGTTAAATAACCAGCCTTAGTTACACAGGTGGTCAGTAAGGAAGATGGCATTAGAATTTAAGCCCTCTGATTCCAAATCCAATCTTCTTTGCACTACTTCTTGCTGCTGTCTCACGTTTGCATTAAAGTAAAAATTTCCCTGAGAATTCATGTCTTAAAGTTCATGTTCATATCTTAAAGTTCACATTGACATTAAATCCCCAGTCTGATCCACCTATCTAGGAAAGTTGTGTCTATTTTATTAAGATTCCTCTCAACAGAACGCCTTAATGATTACCCATTGAAGTCATCAACAAGCATTTATTAAGTTGCGTATAAAAATAGTTCTTGCTCTCAAAAGATCTCTCTAATGGGGAAAAAAATGCAAACAACTATGTAAAAATAGGATGGATGGGTAGACTCATGTTAATCCCAAAGGGGAGTCGTTATCATTAAGGGAATCCACAAAAGGCTAGCTTTTTTGTGGAAAATGTGTTGTTTCTGCTTTCACTTTTGTTTTCTTTTGGGTTTGTTTATTGAGAAAGAAAGCCAGGGAAGCTTTTTGGAGATGTTGAGCCCTAAAGTGAGATTTTAAAATACATACATATATGTGTGTGTGTGTGTGTATATATATACATGGAAGATTTCAAGCAAAAGAATTACTATCTTGGAATGGATTTTGTCTCAGAGCATTGTATCTAACCGTGTCAGAGAATACAAAATAGTTTTTATAACACAGTCTACAACCTCAAAGGAAAATTTCATTTGTAAGCACCAGGTCCATTTTAGTTCAACTTTACTTCTCTATGGAGAAAAGAAGCCATAAAATTCCACTGGATTCAATCAATGTTTATCAAGCACCTAATATGTGTCCAGCAATACTTTTGTATTCTTTGAGAATGTGAAAGAAATGTATTTCCTGCTCTGAGTCTTTTAAAAGTTGTGATGCCTTTCTTTATAGGTCTTATTTAGATAAGGGTGCTAGGCCCAATGACCTTGGCATTTCCTTTGAACTCTAAATCTATGATGTTATGATCATCTCTGAAAAGATATCCTACTCCCTGGTGGGTGCTATGTATGAAAAAAATTTTAATTGGCTTTCCAAAAGGGCTGCTGGCTTTCATGCTCAGTTCACCCTTCATTTGACTCAATCTTCAAAATTAGCTTACATTCTCAATGACTTTTTAACTTAATTCTGAAATCTATTTCTTTGAATATGGTCAGTGATATAGTTTTGAATCCCAGACCTCTCCACCCCAAGAGCAAAATCTTCATATCAGAAAAATTTATCATGCTCCTTGGAACTTCAGGTGCCATTTAGCTATAATAGTTGTTGCTCCTTTCCTTCTCCATCTCTTGTTTCTCTACCTTTCTGTCTCTTTATTCTCTATTTTCTGTCTCTGACTTTGTCTCCGTCTGTCTGTCTCTCTCTTCTGCCTCTTGCCCTCCCTCCTTCTCTCTGTCTCTCTGCCTGTCTCTTCTTTGTCTCTTGCTCTCCCTCTCTCCCTCTCTCTGTTTCTAGCTTTCTTTTTCCCTTCCTTCCTTTACTGTCACATATATCCAGTGGCTTATAGATCACACACACACACACACACACACACACACACACACACACACACACACACAAACATGCACACACCCTTTACACTTCATCCATTTTCTTTCCATTCCATTCCAAGTGCACTCTCCAATATTGTAACCACAAAACATTGCTTCTTCCAGGTAGACTCCAGTGATGTCCTCATCTGACAATTGTGCCTTCAACTGAAGATGAAAATGAAACTGAGCTAAGCGTTCCCTCTTTTGCTCCCCAGAGAAGACTAAGAACCACATCAGCCCTGCTTGGCTAGCTCTCTCCCCATCCCAACTCATCTTTTCTTTCATCTCTATTTCTATTCTCCCCAAACTTTCTTGGCCAAACCCATTCCTACTAAATGCATGGGACCACATGCACGAATATAGGTCTGCTATTGTGCCTTTTATTTCCCTTTGTCCTGTTTCTTCACTTTCTCTTCTTTTCATCCACATTCGCTCCTGCTAAGTAATAATAATATAATAGTAATAGCTAGCATTTATAGTACTTTAAAGATTGCAAAGTGCTTTACATATATTATCTCTTCATTATTCCCTGCTGTTCATTTAAACTCAACCTTATGGTTTAATCTTCCAAAAAACTTTCAAATCTTTTCCCTCTCCAACTGCCTCTACTTTACCTTTCATTTCTACATTTTTCTAAAGCCTCTTTTCACCTCATTACCTAAATATTCCCATCTTTTCATCTATTGATTTTTCTATTGAATTCCCTCCCTCCTTCTGTGCCTAAACTACAGTATTTTTTCTTAACTCTCTTAAATTAACTCATGCACCTGACTTGATACAGTTCTCTGTGATCAATCTGCTGCCTGTGATATATTCTTTCTTCTATCAGTACTTGGGGTTTCCTGGACCCCTCTTGTACTGTAGTCATCAGGTGCTCATTAAGTGTTCACGAATCCTCTGTGCAGGACAAGTTAAATAATTTCCAAGAATGTAAAGACTATAAAAAAGTGGAGAGGAATAGATGATACACAAATAATAGCAAAAATATATGGAAAATAAATACATTAAAACAAGTTCAGACACCCATCTGAGTAAACTCCTTCTGAGTTTAGCCATTAAAGATTCCATATTTATAAGTTCAGTCTTTTTCCTGAGTCCAATTGAGCTCCATCACCACCACCATCTCTCTGTCTCTGTCTGTCTCTCTGTTTGACTACGTTTATGTTTGTCTCTCTATGTCTCTCTCCTTCTTTCTCTCTGTGCCCTTCTTGCTGTCTTTGTCTCTCTCTGTGTGTCAGTGTCAGATTACTTCTCTCTCTTTCTGTGTATGTATCTATCTCTGTCTCTGTGTGGCCGTCTCTCTCTCTCTCTCTCTCTCTCTCTCTCTCTCTCTCTCTCTCTCTCTCTCTCTCTCTCTCTCTCTCTCTCTCTCTCTCTCTTTCTCTTTTTCTTCCTCCCTTTTCTTCCTCCTTCCTTCCCTCTTATCTGCCTTTCAAATTTTCCAGCTTGGCCACAGTACATCAACCTTGGATTTTAACCTCACTTGCCTTTTACAGGGCCTCCTTAACCTCCTCCATTGTGACTAATAGACTTGTAGCCATCTCTCATGTCCACATTTTCTTCTCCTGCAGCATTCAGGCTCCTAAGACTCAATCACAGCTTTCTGTACAGAAATCTTACAAACAGGTCTCCTGGCTTTTTTTTCCTACCACCAACACTTGATCCAAACTGAGATACTTTCCTGCTGTGACCACTACCACTTTTACCTCCTTTACTGCTACCCACTCACCCCCTACTATTCTTTCTGAATTTCCATTTAGCCTACTAAAATTACACCTAAAACACTCCTCCTCCTTATTTTGACTCCTCTTATTTTGCTCTATTTCTTGGATCTTCAAGGTGACTTTTCTAATTCCCATTTCTCTCAAATCAAATGCATCTGTCTTTTAAAACTGTCATGGCCTTTCCTTGATATTTCTTCTTGTCCCACCCACTCCCCACCACAGCTTGCTCTTAGCAGTCACCATATTGCAACCTTCAACATCATAGAATTGCTTTCAATGTGTTTTAGCATGTTTTGCCAATGACATAAGGCCAATGTTATATGATATATACTGCACACTATGCAAACTCAGGGAATAGTATTGATTATACATTAATAGCATACGTTATATATGCTTATGACATGGTAGATGATTACAAAAACATTTCTTCTTTGGGGGGATTGTATATACAATGCCACAGAACACCACAGTAACTGTTTCTTTAAGAAAACTACATGACCTTGGACAGGAAATAGGAAGCCAGACAACACAGGAATAGAAGTGGAGGAAACGTTGGTTATGTTGTGTACTATGGGAACATCACAAGAGGTTTCCTGAGAATCGAGTGAAGGCAAAAGTCAGGGAGATAATGTCTCAGTCACTTCCCCAGGATTGCTCATACCCACACAAATCTTTTCATTTAATGAAGGACTTCTGAACTTTTTGTGGGTCACGGACGCCTTTGGCAATCTATGGAAGCCGATGAAGCCCTTTTCAGAATGATTTTTTGAACACAAAAAATCTGTATCAGATTAGAAAGGAATAAAATCATATTGAAATAGAGTTATCAAAATAATAATAAATAAGCTTATAGACCCTAAGTTAAGAATCCTGGCTTACTGCCTTCTGACTGGAAGGAGACACCCCGCCCCCATAAGGCTGATTCACTTGACTTGGCCAGAATTTCAGAGGGATAGTGTTGTGAATGAGCAGAAGCCAAAGAATAGTGGGAGGATTAGTCCACTACCTACTTTGTACAGGCCAGCTGCCTCTTCATGCAGAGTCCTTTTGTATATCATTGGTGGATAACTTTATAAGAAAGATTTCCTCATCCATGGCTATTCTGTTTTGGCTGAAAATGCAGTGTGTGACCATGCGTGCAAATCAGAGATGAGAATATATAGTTGTCATAAAAGACCAGGTTTGGGGGAGAAGCTTCAGTCAAATAGTCGATTCCCTAACAAAAACTCTGTATTTAGGCCTCTGTCCAATACCTAGTGACCTATCCTAACGCAGAACAGATTCAATACTTAGTCCGATTCCTAGTGAGCTTGGGCTTGGTCCAAATCCCTACTCTGGCACCCATTTTCCCACTTCTTACTTAAACCATTGGATTTTAGTTTGCTAAAACATACTTTAGCCTAGTGCTTCGATTTATACCTACTATCTAGCTTCAGCACTTACCCTAATCACTGACACACTGCCCTCTCACCAGATATAACAAAGAGATCCCCTTGGGTTATATATCCATGAGGATAACCTAAACTGACTGGCTAGTATTAATCAATGCAACTGAGCTGTACTCTCTCCAGTGATCAGCACAAACCCACATCAAGAAATCATTCAGCTGCAGATTTCGCCTCGTTACTATTCAGTACAGAATAGGAATTCTCTCTCTCTAGTCTGGAATTGTCCTGAGTGGGACACAGCAAGCTGGGTTCCCACAGACCTCTCCTAAGGGTCTGGTCACAGTTGCTCACACTGGTTCCGCTCAGAGCTTTTTAATACATATTAACAAAATCTAAATGAGATTTTTCACCGAGGCAATTTTAATTTCTTCCCAAAGATAGAAAAGGAAAAGCAGCATGACACTGTACCAGCTGCAGCTTGAGATCACTGATGGAAGATGCAAGCATGCTCTTTATCTCTTTATGGATCACAAAGGCCTGAACTAATTAGTACTTATTAGAAAGCCAATTAGAAATACATTTTATTTCTCCATGTGGCGTAAATAGAATATACCAACACTGGCTGTGGACAGAGATATATTCGGCCCCAGTCGACTATTTTTTTCGTAAAGAATGCTATGCACGATTTATGAATCTCCCCAGAGTTGAGGAAACTTGCAAAACTTTCCCCAACCACCTATAGATCTAAGAATATCATTTTCTTTGCCTGTTTCTGCTGTGCAGACAGTTAATCCATACTTCCAAATGTTGTATAAGAAAGAGATGTGAAATTTTCAATGTGATATCACTGTTTCTTCTTTCAAAATCTATCATAAAGATTTTTTTTATTTTATTAAAGCTTTTTTATTTTCAAAACATATGCATGTATAATTTTCTAATATTCATCCTTGCAAAACTTTGCATTCCAATTTTCCCCTTCCTTCCCTCATAGCCTCCCCTAGGTGGCAAGTCATCCAAAATATGTTAAAACATGGTAAAAGATATAAGTTAAATCCAATAAGTGCATACATATTTATACAATTAGCTTACTGTACAAGAAAAATCAGATCAAAAAGGGAAAAAATGAAAAAAAAAAATAAAATGTGAGCAAACAACAACAAAAAGCTTGAAAACGCTATGTTGTGATCCATACTCAGTTCTCTTCATCACAAGATCATTGGAAATGGCCATAGATAAAGTTTTTAAAGATCTATCTTCGGAGCAGCTAGGTGGTGCAGTGGATAGAGCACCAGCCCTGAATTCAGGAGGACCTGAGTTCAAATATGATCTCAGACACTTAACACTTCCTAGCTGTGTGACCCTGGGCAAGTCACTTAACCCCCGCCTCAGGGGGAGAAAATCTATCTATCTTCTACCATCACCCCCAGCCTCTAATTTCTCTCCTTTTTTTTTTCTTGTCTTTGTCCCCAGGATGTTTGCCACGTGTTTATAACAATCCAGGTCTTCCTGATGTGATGCTGAATATGGAATCAGGAATTGTGAGGCCAAATTCAGACTCTGTCAATTAATACTCTTATGGCTGAGACCTGGGATTTTTCCTTTCTTGGGACTTCTCAGCAGCAAAATGAGGGGTTTGGTCTAAATGATCTCGAGTCTCTTCCAATCAATCAATTAACAAACATTTATTGAGTATTTACTATGTTCAAGGCAGGTTACCTGAAAACCTAGAGACAAAAATATAAGCAGTGTGCACCATTAAGATATTAGCAAAGCTGAAAGAAGCAAAAACTAAAAAATTCCAAGTATGAAAGGGAAACTCTTTCACTTGTATAGATTCCACACATCCTGAGAGGTTAAACCTTACAATTCAATGGCATTTGAAGACAGTATAAATTTGTCTCAATGCATCCCTTGATGATATATTTTATTGGAAGCCATTCATTCAACTCTAACTCCTATAGGATCCTGAGAAGTGTCATTGGCTGATCACCATAATTAAGGGCAGGAGACATAATATATGTCATTAATACTTCCAATAAGAAAAGAGTAAAGAAATGTTATTCAGTGGTTTTTCAATCTTTGGGGGCGTATCTTGGCAAAGATGCTGGAGAGGTTTGACATTTCCTTCACCGGCTCATTTTCCAAGTAAGGAAACTGGGGGAAACAGTTAAGTGACTTGCCCAGAATCACTCTGTTAATATATGAAGCTGATTTGAACTTAGGTTTTCTTGACTACAAGTCTAGTTATCTATCCACTGTACCTGTTATCTAGCTGCCCCTGCTCTCTACTCTCCATTATCAATGTCTTATCTAGGGTAAGAGGTGGGGAGGGGGGAAAGGAAATTTACAAAACTATTTTTTATATATTTTAAAGGAATAGCAAGTTGTACCTAGTAGATTTATAGTTTCATATGCAATCATCTTTATTGTATTAGCTTATGGAAATGCTTATTTTATTCCATAAATTAAAAATAAAATAAAACTGAAAAACAAAGAGTCAGTCCTTCACCTTCTTCATTCCTCTTTTTGCAGCACACAAGTTTCTTATTAGACATCACAATGGGATGTGCAGTCATATAACATCTTAGAGGATGATCAAGGTTTATTTTCATGTAATATTATAGGATCATAGATTTGTAGACCAAGAGCATCTTAGTGCTCTTGAAAGTTTACATTGATAGTCTTTGACTAAACTGTCCTTTCACCATAATTTGAGTAGACTACACAAAATATTTCAAAGTCTTGTTGCCATCAGTTCCTCTCGCTTTTTCCTTTGTATTATTACTAATACTTCTGCTTCTTATAATTTTACCGTGAATCCATGCTCCTTTATCCCTGGGTGGGCCTATGATGGAGACAGAGTGGCTCATTCAGCCTCTGATTGGAGAGCACTCCCCTCAGCCTCCATCCTTTGTCAATCTACTTCAAGCTGCCTACTTTCTTAGGATTTGCTTTAGTCTTTACAATTCTCTTCTAGACAGAGACGCCCTAATACTCATTTGCATTCCCTCTATGCTTCCTCTGCCCTCCCTCCTGCTGCTTCATTCTTCCCTTCCATTCTCTATTTTTCCCCAGATTACTTTTTTAAATTTCCCATTGGCTTTTTTTAGTTTCTTCTTATTCTCTCCTATACCCTTAAATAACATTTAATTCTACTTTTATTTCTGAACTTCAGAAAAAGTCCTATAAGTGTAAACATTGCCACCTTCCTCCCTTAAGTTTATCCCTGAATCTGTCTGGGTAGGTGTAGCATGGAGAACAAAAGAGGGGGTGGTCCTGCTGTATTCTGCTATGATTAGACCACATCAGAAGCATTTCCAGTTTGGTTCACCTACATCTTAGAAGGGAGATTGACAAGCTAGAACATGTTGGTGAGGGCGGGGTGGGGGTGGACAGGAAGGATGATCAAGCTGGAAGGGTGAATCAGAATTATCCATATGACAATGTGGGGGGGAAAAAAACTTGGAATACTTCAGCCTGGAGAAGAAAAGATAGATGATGTAGACCAAAGATATGTCCTTTGTCTTCTAATATGTAACATATAGGGACAAGCTCTCTATTTCACAATATTTGAAGGATTATCTTATGAGAACTTGGACAACATGGGACAATGGAAAAGAGTGATGGATCTGGGGGGAATCTGAATTCTGTATGATTTCAGGCAAGTCATTTAATCTCTCCGGGTTTCAGTTTCTTCATGTATAAAAGAAACTAGAATACTTTTTTTAAATGGGTCTCCTTATCTTGCCCTAGCTAAGAATACAACTCTACTGCTAATTGGCCTAGAAATTTCAACTTGATCTATTTCCAACTTGGGCCAATCTCTCCCCTTCTTTCTGGAGGCTAACTATGTTGGTGATAGACTTAGTGAGGACACCAAATTGGCTTTAACTCTATCGCAGCCCAGAACTCCTGAGCTTAGGAGATCCAAGGAGCTTAACCTGCCAGGAAGCAGAGATGGTCAGGTATGTGTCACCTTGTCCAGCTAGAAGACCTCACAAGGTCACTTTTGGCTCTGAAATCTGTGACTAAATGGACCTTTGATATGTCAAACTAATTCTTTGTCCCAGAGAACATAATTTTAGGAAGACAAATATTTAATATGAAGAACTTCCAAACAAGTGGAAGAATCTAAAAATGGAATGAGCTGCCTCAGGATGTTCTCTGACAGTGGAGGACTTTAAATAGAGGCTTTGAGAAGACTTATAATAAATGTTGCAGGGGGAATTCATACTCCAACATAAAATTTGGAGAGATGACCTTCTAATCTTGGGAAATTATGGTTCTAGTTTTTCTGCCCTGCTTTAAACCTTCTTAAGTAACTGGGAAGGGACAGATTGACATTACTTAGAGTGATTAATAGAATGAACAAGTATTAACTTCTGATATATCTCTGCTAAGATGCTAAGCTGTCTTAGAGGGAGGACTAAAGGTCATAGAAAGACCGAAGGCTACAGGATTTTTTTTTTATCATGGTGAGAATGAGCATTGGACTTGTGATTTCTTTGGTATAGAGGATTCTCATAAAGAAACTCTCTTCGCTATCATAGATCAATACCTTATCACATTTGGTCTTTTTAAATTTTAAATGGTATTTTATTCTTTCCAATTACATGTAAAGAGAAATTTTAACATTAATTTTTCATATAAAATTTTGAGTTCAAAATTTTCTCCCTCCTTCCCATCTCTCTCCTCTTCTTAAAGGGGCAACAATTTGATATAGGTTATATATGTGCAATCATGTAAAACATATATTCATCTTAGTCATGTTGTACTACATATAGTCTTAAAGTTTTCCAGAACACTGAAAAGTCAAATGACTTGCCCAGATTAACATAGCCAGTATGTATCAAATCTTCCTGGCTTCTAGGCTGGTTCTCTGTATGCTACTGTTCCATATGGTATTTCACTTTTATCATTTTGTTGATTTTATTTCAAAACATGTTTTATCTATATATATGACATGGTTAAATATCATCCAACTATTAGCTATTTTGTTGATTGAGATATATAAATTAAATTGATTAACAATTTTTTTATCTGAACTCTGTGCTTTTCCTTGGTATACAAACTCTTTTCAGCCTGGAAACCCCAAGGTGTAAAGTATTATAGCAAATTCTGGAAAAAGTTCAATTTGGTTGCTTCTGCTGTCACTCTGTTCTTCTCCACATGCCTATTCTATTTTATCTCCAGGGAACTAATGCCAACATTTCTTTTCTTGACACACAACAAGTTACACAAGACGTTATTTCCCTGGGATGTGTCAGCGGGACCCTGTTCTTAACTCCTACAATCCATACCAAAAAACGCCCTCATACCACATACAGGGCAGGTGTGAGGCTGCCTAACATATCTGTAGAGATCCATCTCTACTGAGATATAAAATATAGATGATTTAATCTAGTCTCCTCCTGCCATGTTCTACATCACACTTATATAGTCCAAATCAATTGAGTCTCTCAGCCAGCTAAGTCATAGCATTTCAGGGTTTCTTTGCCATCCAGCTATGTCATCTCTAGCAACCATCATAGCTAACTAATGTGTAAATAGTTCTTATCCTTGGTCTACTTAATGTTATTGTTGCCAAATCAAAGACTCATTCATTTCTAGTTTTTTTCCTTCCAAAATAAATCATAAATTCCCCGTTCCTAAAGTTTACAATATGCTTTCACACCTCTGATGTGTGAATCATAGTAAAACGAAAATGGCTCTGAGTCATGTCCAGTGATTTCATAATTGAAGTCCTTACAACAAAATCCCTCATGTGAGGGCTTTCTGGCTTCCCCTTTGAATCTGGCCTGATGAGTCAGATTTGGAATTATTTAATGATCTGCCCTCTTCCCTTTTGTGGACAGCTTGGAACAACTTATTATTTCTCAGTTCTTTTTTCTTCCTGAAATCTTAAAGAAAGCAACAGATTCCATAAGATCAGAACCAACAACATCTTTAACAAGGAGGTTTTCCTCTCATAATTGATATAATAGCATTCTTTCTTCTTTCTCAAGCATTAGATCCCTATACAAAAGTCTTTTATGCATTGTGTTTTGGACTATGACCAGTAGAAAGCACTATCTGTCCCCACACCCTTGCTGACTTTCACCTTAGCAATTCTCAACTTTCTATATGTCAGACTGCAACACTTTGCTCTTTTTCCTAGACCTTTTCTATTTTCCTCTGTTGCCTTCTGTCCTTATAACTCAGCCTCTCCTCTTCCCTGTAAGTAGCAGTCATCTTGACTTTTCTTACTATATGAAAAAGGGTCCTATCTTTACCTCAATTAATATAATCCTGAAGATTCAGATACTTCAGAGGAACCGATGAATCAATGAACATAATTGTTAATGCATAAACAAGTATGGCTGTACCCTAAAACCTTTATTAGATACAAAGACCTCTTTGGTTGAATCACTAAATAGATCAGATATTAGAATGGACATGAAGAATTTCCTACAAGTGTGAATGCTCCTTAAACAATTAAAGAGGATTATAGGCAAATGATACCACATGAGAAATATTGTGTGATGGGCCAAAAGAAACAATTTACTCTCTGCAACTACATGATAAGAGCAAGATCAGTCCAAAAATTCCTTCAATATAAGAATTTGTCAGGAAAGGCAGCTTCAGAGAATGTGACGTTTTGTGACAAAAAAAGGCAGCTGTGGACTTTAGAAAAGAGGTGATTCTTGGAACATAACATTGTCTTACAGCTGAGGAGAACTTCATGAGGACACGACTAAAGGAGAAAAGAATCCCAGGACCAGTTGCTATAGGCATTACGGGAGAGAATTCTTGAATCAATAAGATCACAGATTCATTTGAGTTTTTGCTATGCTATTTGAATAAATGACTTTACTAAAATGTTGACTGAATCTACTGGCTTAATATTAATGAAGAACACTCTAATTGGAGGTTCAAGAGCAAAAAGGTTAGAAATATAGCCCCACAGAATTGTCTCCCATCTCACCAAGTTTTTGTTTTGTTTTGTTTTGTTTGCTGAGACAATTAGGATTAAGTGACTTGTCCAATACTTTCTACAGCTAGAAAGTGTCTGAGTCCAGATTTGAACTCAGGTCATCCTGACTTCAGATCTGATGCTCTATCCATTGTGCCCCTCCCCAGGTTTTTTAACATGAAGCCTCTGTTTTGTCCTGACTATCAGAATCTAGCAAATGGGAAAACCACCAAGGCATCAGGGCAGGAAAGTAGAAGAACATCAGAAGTGATTAATAGAACATTAACAAAACAGGCAGAATCATGGTTTCAGTATGATGCTGAATCTCAAAGAGATATTCTGAAAGCAATTGCATCATACCAAGGGGGAAAACTGAAACAGGAGTATTAAGAGAGGAAAGGAAAGACAACAGGCATTTATTTAGTGCTAACTCTGTAGAAAGCAGTGTACTAATCACTGGAAGGAGAAGGGAAGACACGAACAAAAAGAAAGGCAGCCTGGGGACCCAAGGAGCTTGAGTCCAGTTGAATGTGGAAAGACAACATATAAAAAGAAACAGAAAAGTTGTAGAGTTTGGGGGAATGGAGGGCAGAAAATATTTGCACAAGAACATGCCATCCAAGTACCAAGTCAGGAACACCAGCAGGACAATAAAGGAGCATGATTGGCTTGTGTCCATGCTCCCTAATCCAGAACAGACTCACCAATGGGAGAAAGGGACCAGCATGGCAGAAGGATATTCCAGGATAAGAAGACCCCTCAGTATTGTTGGTAAAGTCTAGAGTCAGAAGCACAGCTGGGACACCAAGCCTAAATCAACCACACACAAATAAGAATTGCAAGCAATTCAATTCCACAAATATTAATTGTGCCTACTATTTGGCAGGCACTATGGTAGACACAGGGATGTAACAATAAGAAGGACACAGATGTTGTTCTCAAGATGCTTACAGTATAAGCTGAGCAGAATAGACACAAAATCTGTAAGTACAAATTAGGTCTGATGTTAAAGGGACAAAGGAAAGATCCCCATAGCATGCTCTAAGAAACTATATAAAGAGAGATTCCTTTCAGCTGGGGGAATCAAGGAAGATTTCATGGAGGGAGTGGCAACTTAGCTGGGCTTTCTTGAAAGAAGACAAGAGATGGAGGGAGCATTTTCAAGTTGTGAGGAGTAGGGTAATCTCTGCAAATGCATGCGAAGAGGAAAATACAAGATTATATGGAAGGAGAGGAAGAAAGTAGATCATAAAATATATGATAGGAAGTACCTTAAAGTAATATTGGAAAAGATTATTGGAGTTTGATTGTGTGTTTGAGATCATCCCTAGAGTCAAAAATTGAAGTATCAGAATGATCTGAGAGGCAACAGAAGCCAAAGAGGAAAATAATGATTGACTATTGTAAGCATTAGTATCTAAGAACTCCAGAATCTCGAGTAGAAGGGACTTCAGAAGGCATCTAATCCAGTTTATACTTGAAAAATAATTCTCTCCATAAAATACCTGCTAGGTGGTCATTCAAACCTTTGCTTGAAGCTCTTCAGGGAGGATAATTCACTCTGTAGAAGTAGTTCCATTTTTGAAGAATTCTAATTGTCAAGAAAGAACATGTAAAGGAAAGTGTTATCTGATCCAGAAAAAAAAAATAAAACTGTATCTAGCATGATGTGTGTATTTAAGTGTGTGCATACACAGGTGTGCTGGGATGTGTGTGTATAAAATAGTAGCCATTTCTGGAGAGATGGGGGGAAGGGAAGAAAATAAAGGAATTTACATTATAACTTTAAAAGAAATAGCAAGTTATACATAATAGATTTGAAGTTTCATGAGCAATCATTTTTTTTCATTATGCTATGTTATAGAAATGCTTGTTTTATTCTATATATTTAAAATAAAATAATTAAAAAAAAAAACTTCTATCACATCAAAATCATGTTCTTGTAAATTCCATCCATTCCTGGTTCTGCACCCCCCCCCCCAGGACTAAGCCATACAAAACTAATGACCTCTCTTCCACATGAAAGCCCTTCAGATACATGAAAAAGGCTATTATAACTTCCTGTATTCCTTCTCTTTTCTAGATGAACCAACTCCTTTTCCTTCATTCAACCAATCCTCGTATGGCACAATCCTGAGGCCCTTTAACATCTCTGAAGCTGCTTCAGTTTATCAACATCCTTGTGAAAATGGAGTGCCTGGTATTGTCAGTCAATAAGCATTTATTAAGTGCCTGCTGTATTCTAGATAACTGTGTTAAGTGCTAGAGTTACAAAGAAAAGCAAAGATCATTTTTTGTCCTCAGAGTTCACAATCTAAAGAGGAACACAACATATAAACACTATATACAAACAAGCTACATAGAAGACAAATAGGAACTAATCAGCAAAGGGAAGGCACTGAGTTAAGAGGGATTAGGAATGACTTCCTATAGCAGGTGGGATTTTATGGGTCTAGAACAGAGGAAAACAAGCCAGGGGGTGGAGAGGAAGAGAGAATTCTAGGGAGTGAGGAAGCTGGAGAAAATGCTTGGGATTAGGAGATGGAGTGTCTTGTTCGATATAAGGGAGCTATGGTCATGTTTATATTCCAGATGGGATATGAAAAATGGAAGAGTCCATCAGAACTTGTGCCTCTTTCCTTCCACCACTGTACCTCTCAATACTGAATTTATAATCATTAGAAAATCCCACTTCTTTTTACAGATGAGCTATTATCTAAGCATACCTCTCTAGACATTTCAAAAACCACTGATAATGGTCCCACAATCATCATCAGTCCCTTCAATCCTTTAGGAGTTAGTTCCTCTGGGCTTCTCTGGCAATTTAACTCATCAACTACAGGCAGATTTTTCTCTTTCTTTTCTACTTTTCTTGGGTTTCAACTCTATTATTCTGTTCTCTTCTGTTTAGACAATTCTCCTTGGCAGAGATAACAGAAACAAAAGTGAGCTGTTATCTTCTTTGTCCATTACCTTGCATCTAACACTAGTATCAGTCGTACCCTATCTTTTGTCCCACTCTTTCTTCCAATATAACTAAAAATAATAATTTTTAAACATCATCTTCATTTCCCTTAGCATTCTTCACCAGTGCCAACTCAACACTTCTGTCACTATTTTTACAGTGTTATGTCACACATATATTCATCCTCAGCTACCGGCTGTTGTTTCCATCCTTCTAAACAAATCTCAACTGGTCAATGAGTTTCACCTTCATGAGCCTTAAATATAAATCCTCTTAAAATCACTTCTTCTGGGCCACTCTACCTTCTTAAAGGGATAGTTCTGTTGAATCCTGGGATTTAAATTATGTCAAATCAATCCCTGTCCAATTGGGAGGAGAAGATATTTTTGTTTTATAGATAGAGAAGCTGAAGAACTGCAAGAATCAGCAACTCAACAAAAAAATACATGTTTGCAGACTGGGACTAGACCTGGAACAGACTTCGTCATTTGCAACTTCCGTGCTCCATGTCCTGGATTGAACTGAAAGAAGGCGGGATGGGGGAGAAATAACAACAGTTCTCCGATAATAAAATTTTGAAGTACATTCTCTTTCTGCAAACTGAAGCGAAGTCCATGGTACTTGAGATATAAAGAGCCAATGATATTTTGAGAACTAAAGACACCAAGATGCAAAGATAGCTAACATGTGACCAATTCAAGAAGGTCAATCATGCATGAAGCAAGAAACTACAAAGGCTCATTGAAACTTAATTGGAAGCAAGGTAACAACACTGATCTTTGAGAAATGAAAGCAACGGAAAGATTCCACTGATGCAGAACAGCAAGTCAAGCAGAAGCAAAATGACTTCTCTAATCAAAAAGATTCAGGAGGATAATCCATTCTATGTGAAAGCAATTGCATCCCAGGTATCATCTAACGATTATGGCATCTACACATCAAAGCTTCCATCCACCCTACCCCCACTTCTGGAACTTTCTAAAGGCTGTGTGTCACATACACACATCCCATAGAAGAGGGAAAGTATATTCTCTCTTCCTACCACCATCTTCCAGGACCCGACCTCCTCAGAGAGTTTCATCCTCTGCAGAAGCAAAAGGAAACCCAACATACCCACTTCACTATTATAAATGAGAAAGTTCCTTATAGCGAGGGTGGAATTACACACCCCCGGTATTACAGCATCCTCATTGTCTCCATGGAGGAAGCCAAGAAAATGGAGAATCCAATTGTTGCTAGTTAGGATGAGCTGTGTAGTGCCTACACGAGATGTGGATGCCCTCAGATGTAGTTCAAAGGAAGGGAGAAAACAAATCAGTGGTTGCCCTCAGGAAGCCTATATTCTTAGAGGGGGAAGAGGATAGAAAAGTTCATGCACAATTAACTACAAAATTTATACAAAGTAGACATATAGTCATTTCTGAGATAATCAGTTCTAGAAACTGAGAGGCTAAGGTTTACTTCTAATCGAAAATAGGATTTCAGCCTCATCTATACCTGTGATTACAAGGCAACTCCCCCCCACCTTAAGCCTATGTGCTGGGCCCAGCTCAAAAGCCAGCCCTTTTGTCAAAAAAATTTATTAAGCTGACAGCATTTGGAGTTTTCTTAGAAGAGATACTTGAGTGATTTTTCTTCCTCCAGCTCATTTTCCAAATGAGGAAACTTAGGCAAATAGGATTAAGTGATCTGGCCAGTGTTACCTAGCTCTGAGGTCAAATTTGAACTCAGGAAGATGTGTTCCTGTCTCCAAGCCTGATGCTCTTTCTACCATGCCATGAATTAGCTTTCCCCAATATGACAGTTCATGTTGATCTCACCCTTCTCTCCTGTTGTACTTAGGGTACTGAACTACACCACGGAGCACCTAATTATTTTCTAACAACATTAGCTCTGCCACTCTAGCTTGAGTTCCAGTTCTTAAAGGTCAGAAATCTTGTCTCATAGCCATTATTTTATTCTCTAAAACTCATAACCTTGGTCTAGACACACACCTCCATACCTGATTTATTTACTGACATCAATCCATTTGCTCACAGCAGCCATGACAGCAGTAACCTATTCCTATTCATAGTATTCCACACATATTAAACACTTACTAAATGCATTTTGCTCAGGTGTTCAAGGATTACTAGCACCTCTGGAATGAGAACTGCTTAGCCCTATTCAGGACTGCTCATCCACCTTTGATGTCCATCTGACACTCAACTCTGACCTGTGGCTCAAGAAGCTATAGCATGCACAGTGATCATACTCAGCTAAAGCCATTTCAGCAGATGGCTAAACTATGTTGAAGGCAACCAACAGGTCTCAAACCTGTCAGTGAGTTGGATGCTGTCTGCATCAAGAATGTGAAACTTTCCTGCAGAAGAATGGGTAGATGGGAACAATTTGTTCCAATAACCATGAAGGCGGCAGAAGCAGGCACTATGGAGCACTTAGAGCTTAGTCAGACATTGAAGACCACAAGGTCATTCAATGCACGCTGAGCCATCATCAGTCATCTTGATTTTTGTCTTGCCACTGAACTTTGTTGACTTTACATGAGTGAGTGAGGCTGACTTTATGTAGTTCTGTCTCACTTAAATCTAATTCATGGGAGAGTCAAGATATCACCCCATGATGCCATTGTTCCTCTTCAAAGATAAAGGACCAACAACAAAATTGACAACTTCTTTATTCAAATGTGGTGCATTGGGCAAAATCCAGAATTAATATAGGCTTTCCACAGCCAGGAAGGAATGACACAACATATAATGATGAGTTATTATGGTGAAGATTATTGCAAAGGGCTTTCTGTAAGCTTTGCCTGGAATTCTGTTTCTTTGAATACAAAGAAGTATTCTGTTTATCTGCTTTATAAAATAGCTCAACTGACAATTTAATTCTGAGTAATCAAGGTGATACTATTATTCTATTATAATAAATGTTATTCTAAGTTTGGATCCCAGTGACCTAAGGGGAAAAACCCATCTCTTTCTACCCAGTAATTGGGACTCATCAGTTGCTCGATCCAAGAATCATTGCTTTAGTGCTAGAAGAGACCTTAGTTAGTTAATTAGTCCAACTTCCTCAGCATACTAATAAAGAAATTAAGGCAAATGGAGAAGAATAGTGCATTGCCCAAGGTTACTTCCAGCTCCCCTAATTCCAGACGTCTCTGCATTTTACCACTGGATCTCCCTTAGATTTCTGATGAATCACAACCCAGTCCCATTACATTTTATAAGTTTATCTTGTTCTTTCATGTTCTCTCTTCCTAGAATGCCATCCCCTGTACTTTTCAACAAGTGGCCTGAACAGCCCATCACTTTTTAATTTTTGGCCCATCACTCCCTTCAAGAACCTAAACAAACTCACCTACCTCCCAAAAGCCTTCTTTGACCAAGAAGTCCATCAAGAAGCATTATTAAGCACTTGTACTGTGCTAAAGGAAGATTTACAAAGAAAGACAAAACACAAACTCTGCCCTTAAGGGGATCATAGCCTAATGTGGGACATTATATAAATATTTATGTAGATACAAGATATATACACACACATATATATATACAAAATTAATATATGCAAATATGTATTATTTATACATATATATTTATATAAACACACATTTGTGTATATTTAGTAAATGAAAAATAATCTCTAGGAAGAGGTGAAGGGTGGATTGGGAAAATCCTCCTGGGGCAAGTGGAGCTGAATCTTTGGGGGGAAAAAAACTAGGAAAGCCAGGAGATGGAAGTGAGGAAGAAGAGGATTCTGGGTATGAGACAGTCACTTCAAAGACTGTAGTTTTATGTGCATGAAAATGGCCAGTGTAGCTGTATCTTAGAGTTCATGAACAGATTGGCTGGAACAATAAGAAGAGGGCAGATTGTAAAGGATTTTAATGCCTTACAGAGGATTTGGTATATTTGATTCTAGAGATAATAAGGAACAGCTGGAGATTATTAAGTTGGCAGTGGGGAGGGGATGACATTGTCCTACCTGTGCTCTAGGAAAATTACTTTGGCAACCTAGTGGAGAAAGGATTGGAGTAGGAAGAAAGTTGAGGCAGAGAAACCAATTAGAGAAATATTGCAGTTATCCAGGCAAGAGGTAATGAAGGCCTGAATTGGGATAGTGGTGATGTGAGGGAAATAAAATAGATATATGTGAGATGTTATCTCACACCATGTTTATCAGTTACATCAAAATCAATTTGTATTGTTTTGCTTTCACATGCTACTTTGTACAGATTTGGAATGAATGTCTATCTCCATATCTAAGTTATAAACTTTCTCCACGACCTAGATCCCACCATTTAGTACCATTTTTGGCACAAAGTAAGTGCTTTATAAATGTTTGATTTGATTAATAACTGAGTAATTGGCTGATTTTGTCAGCTGAATTTTGCCTTATATACACTAGCTTTCTACCCATTTTCACAAGCTATACTCAGTCCTAGAATATCTTCCCTTCTCAATTCCACCTCTCTCAGCTGCATCCTTCTCTAAAGTTCAGCAGTGGGGAACGGGAGCAGCCAAGTGCAGGCACAGCACAGTGTAGGGACCCAGGATGGAGTGGCTTTAATGTAGCAGGGAAATCTACCCAGGAGGCTCTTAGCCAAAATACAGCAGTGTTGGCTACTGTGTCCTGGTTCAGGAACCAATGCAGTAGCAGACTAGCTATGAGACATCCAACACAACTATAAAATACAACTAGTAAGCCCCTGAACCCCAGAATAACACTGGACTTGGACACATCCACCCAGCACAGGAAGGAAGTCATCATCACCAGCCCCAGGACAGCATGAAGCCACTGTTGCCTATAGAAGAAGCTTAGGACAATCCCCCCCACTTTGTTCAAAGAGCAGATCTCAACCTTTAAAAACGAGCAAAACAGCAAAAAGAGTTTGGACCATATATAGTTTTTATGTAGACAAGGAAGAATAGACTTCAATCCTTGAGGACACTAATGGTAAACCGTCTCCAGATAAAGCCCCAAAGGATGATATGAGTTGGTCTCCATCTCACAAGGCTCTCTTAGAAGAATTCAAAAAGTCTTAAAAGAGAGTTAGAAGAAAATTGGGAAAGGAAATGAAACTTTGCAGAAGAGTTTGGAAAAGGAAACAAATTATCTGAAGAAAACTCTTTTTTAAAAACAGATAAAGCAAAATGGAAAAGCATATGACTCCTTACAAATTAGATTTGACTAAATAGAAAAAGAAAATTATTCTTTAAAAAACAGAATTTGAGAAATGGAAAAAATCCAACAAACAAAAAACTCATTTAAAAGTCCAATTGTCCAAATGCAAAAGGAGATTAAAAAACTAGTTGAAGAAAATAATTCCCTAAAAATTAGAATTGAACAAATGGACATGAATGGTTCAAAGAGACATCAAGAAACAATCAAATAAAACCAAAAAAGAGAAAAAAGAAAAAATAGAAAATAATGTAAAATATCTCATTGGAAAAAAAATGGACCTGGAAAATAGATCCAGGAGAGACAATCTAAGAATTATTGGACTGCCTGAAAACCATGATGAAAAAAAGAGCCTAGACAACATCTTTCAGGAAATCATCAAAAAAAACAAAAACAAAAAAAACAAAAAAACTGCCTTGATGTCCTAGAACCAGAGGGTAAAATGGCCATTGAGACCCTAAAATGAAAACTACAAGGAATATCATAGCTAAATTTCAGAATTATCAGATCAAGGAGAAAATGCCACAAGTGGTCATTAAGAAACAATTCAGATATCAAGAAACCCACAATCAGGATTACCCAGGACTTAGAAACTTACACTTTAAAAGATCAAAGGGCCTGGAATATAATATTCCAAAGGGCAAAGGAAGTTGGATTGCAGACAATAATCAACTATTCAGCAAAATTAAGCATTATCTTTCAGGGACATTCAATGAAATAAGTGGGAAGTTTTATATCTCCAGATGCTTACTTGCATAAAATAGAGAAAGAGAAGAGCAATGAATTGGGCATGCAACTAAAAAGGCTTAACTAAATTTTAAACATGTGCAGAAATGTTTATAGCATCCCTTTTTATATCAAGGAAGTAGAAACTGAGTAGATGCTGAGCAATTGGGGATAGCTGAATAAGTTATGGTAGATGAATGTTGTGGAATATTATTATTCTAGTAAGAGATGATCAGCAGAATGATTTCAGAAAAGCCTAGAGAGACTATGAACTAATGCTAAGTGAACTGAACAGAACCAAGTAAGCATTGTACACAGCAACAGCTGTGTATGCTCAATTTTGATGGACGTTCCTCTTTTCAACAATGAGTAGTTTTGTGAGGGAGCATCTGTTCCTGGAAAGGATACTATGAAGACTGGATATGGATTACAACATAGTATTTTCACTTTTTGTTGTTGTTTTTTGCTTGCATTGTTTTCTTTCTCATTTTTTTCCTTTTTGATTTGATTTTTCTTGTGCAGTATAATAATTGTGGAAATATGTATAGAAGAATTACATGTTTAATATATATTGGATTATTTGCTGTCTAGGGGAAGTTGTGGGGGAGAAGGAGGAAGAAAAAAATAAAATTTGGAAGACTAGGCCTTGCAAGGGTAAATGTTGAAAACTATCTATGTATGTGTTTTGAAAATAAAAAAGCTTTATAACAAAATAAAAATAAAGTTCAGCACAGGGGGCCAACTCCCTCCTGATGGCTTCCCTGATTCCCCTTCCACTACTTCCCAACATTCTCTCCTTCCTTATATTATCTTTTATTATGCTTATACTTATTATACTTAGGTTGTATTTCTCCAGTTGAATAAAAATTTTGGAATGCTTCATTTTTACCTTTGTAATCTCTGTACCTGGCCCACTTCATAAATGCTTTGTTGCCTTGATTTAAAATAAGGAGGACTGTCTTCTATTTCTTATCTCCCTCAATAACTTGTGCAGTAATGAGCGCCCAGCAAGTGTTCAACAAACCCTTACTGAATTAATGCTACTACAGACCATTGCATTGCAAATTTGAGAACAGGGAGAAGGGCATTCTCTGTCAAGTCTTAACACAAAATTCACCATCTCTCTAATCCCTTGGTCCCCAAAGCACGCTATCTTATTGACCATAAATGATGTAAGACAATTGCTATCTTTGAGTCCTTCCCTGATTTTTATGGTTTTCTCTTTTTTTAACCACTTACTTTTTCTTAGTTATTTTATGCTTTAGCATTTCAAGTGCCTCAGGAGACTTTGATGCTGGGCACATTTTTTATTCATCTGAATTTTAAAATGCCACCATCCTTTGTGAGAAAAAAAGATAAGTACATGTGCTTTTCTTCCATCCCCAGTGGAAACACTCTTTGTTTTTATCAGTAATACATGTTCTAGGGTAGAACCTTTAATAAGATCCATTCTTAGTTTGAAGGACATATGTAGATTTCATTTCATTCTTTGAGTCTGGAAAGCTATGTGTTTCTTGCTATGTCCACTTTATTTATCATTGTGATTTTCAGAGTATTATACTGCCTTGAGCCTTCAACAGATTATGAGCACCAAACTCCTTTGAAGTATAAAGAAAAAAAACTTATTGGAAAATTCAGAGATCACCTTGAATTTGCTACTTTAGGAAAGGAGTAAAAAGTCTGCATGTAAAGTCAGAAATCTCATCTAAATTCTGTTCCTAGCATTCTGAGAATGACTTCAGCTAAACTCTGTGAATCTGGTAGATGTCAATATGGTACCCACAGAGATTGGCACAACTCTGTATGGGGCCTATTACCCAATAGGAAAGGAAAGGATAGTTCATTGCTGGGCCTAGAGTCAGCAAAATTCATCTTCCTGAGCTCAAATCTGGCCTCAGAGATTTACTACCCATGTGGCCCTGAGCAATTCATTTAACCCGGTTTGCCTCAGTTTACTCACCTATAAAATGAGCTGGAGAAAATTACAAACCAGTACAATACCTCTTCCAAGAAAACCCCAAATAGGGTCATAGAGTTGGACAGACTGAAATAATTCAACAACAACCTAGTAGGTAACAATGGTACCTCTTGGATTCAGAATCCGGTTGCAGTACTTTCTCTGAGACCAAAGGCAGGTAGCCTTTCAAGTTCATCTATAAAATGGGGATAATTTATTATCTTAAAATCCTATTCCTAATCTTAAAATTCCATTCTGGGGTCCCATAAAGGTTTTTCTTGCATTTACTGGTATAAACATGTGGTTTAAAATATTGTTTGTCTCTCTCTCTCTCTCTCTCTCTCTCTCTCTCTCTCTCTCTCTCTCTCTCTCTCTCTCTCTGTCTGTCTTTTTTCTCTGACTCTCTGTGTCTCTGTCTCTGTCCATCTCTCACTGTCTCTGTGTCTATCTCTCTCTCTGTCACTGTCTTTGTCTCTATCTCTGTCTCTATCTCTTTCTCTCTTCCATTCTCCTCCCTCCTTCTTTCCCTTCCTCTCTTCCCTCTACCTTTGTCGTGTTTAATAATATTAGTACTGGAATTACTGCTTATTAATCAACATTGCCTAGAAAATGGATCTCCTACATATTGGGTTTCTCCTCTTTCTTTTGCCAATTTTTGGTAATTTTCACAATAATGAAGAAAGAGAGAATGGTTTTGGAATATTGTGGATACAGAGAGCAAGGAGTAAGATAGTAAGAAGATGCTCAGATGGACTGGACAACTAATAGGAATGGAAGAATGATCAAGAGAAACAATTAGGCTATTGTACTTCTATATTTCCCCCAAGGACATGGGCTGAAAAGATCTGGGGAATCCTGAAATCTAGGACTGTCTTAAATTCTTACTGAAGAAAAATCTATGACTTCAGATAATGTAGTTCTTACAAAACTCAGAAAGGCTACTTCAAACCTTTTCTTCTTTCCTCAAGTCTCTCATAACCCCTTCTTCCCCATCCTTCTAAGCTGAAGTTCTTGCCCATACTTTCCCCCTTCCAATCAAGGCCATTCACTGAGAAGTCTTTTTTCTGGCTTCCCCTTTATCTGACAAACTACCCCCCACTATCTCCTCCTTTGTTCTAGTCTCTAACAAAGAGATTGCAACTAGGCCCAACTCCTCTACCTAGAATCTTGATCACATCTTCTCCAGGAAATTGTCAGAACTATCAAATCCCACCTTTAATTTTCAATCTTTTTTTCCTATCTATTGATTCCTTCCCAGTTCAATTTCTTCCTCCTATTGAATTCTGGTCCAAGCTTATTGTTTATCTGTAGTATCTGTCCAAGAGAGTTGTACTGAAGGACTAATTTCCTTTGGCTGCCCATCCAACTGCATAACATTGTCAAAAGAATTGGCATATGAGTACAATAGGAAGAAATGTTCATTCACTGATCGTTGGATAGAGTCATCAGGTGTGATAGGAAGCTGTTATAGACTGTGGGGTAAAAGCATGAGAAAGAAAATAGAAGGTAGGAAGAAGCTTAGAAAATGGATTAATAGAGAAGGAAAGAAGGGGGACAATGAGACTTTAGTACTGGAAAGAGCTGAGGACTTTGTCAGAAACTGGAAGCTCATTGTGGTAAATATTAAACTTGGAATCAGAGTAAAGCTATGTGACTTCAATTTCTATATTTGTAGAATGGGGATAATAACATCCAGAGGTGTTCTGCTAATTGTTTGATTACTTTTAAGTTTAATCTGCATTATTAAAATGTTCTCCATTATTTTCTTAAATCAAGTCCTGAAGTGTAATATGTGTTTATTACTGAGTTGTAAATATTCACATAGAAAATTTATTAAGTCTTTTTGAGCCTAAAACTAGCTCCCAGACCGAGATCCCCTTAATATCTATAATACTTATCTGTGTTGTTGTGAGCCTCACCCTAGAATGTGGATGTCAAGCTTTTTGCAAACCTTGATGAAGTTATTTATCCCAGGCTCATATTAAAATTGGAAGAGACCTCCCAGATCAGTCAAGCCAAATCCTGATTTTTATAGAAGAAACAAAGTGAGAAACAATAATCTATAGCTTTGTTCAAGGTCAACCAGATACTAAGAGAAAAAGATGGCATTTGAACCCAGGATCCTGCCTCTAAACTCGTTATTCTTTCCATGACTTTCACTCCTTCTCTAAGGTACTTTCCCTTATCTTTATGGAAATGTTTTTTGAGCCACCAGCTGGGTTTTACATCTCTGTTCCCAAGGCCCTAGTACTGTTTGCATACATTGCAGGACCTGACAGTATCTTATTGAACCTTTGAAGCCTAATTTGCAAGCTCAGCCCATTGCCTCTGAGCATCCCTTATGAAGATGTCTGTTAATGAGACTCTCAGTTGAAAGACGATCCTTACCACTCACCTTGCTCTTGTTTGTTACAGAAGAAGCTTCCCCATTTGCAAGTACCTTTGTGCCTGCTGTTTCTACAATAATATTTTTTTGGATTCAGTATTTAGGTTTCTCTTTGTAAATTCTGGTCAGATAGAAACTGTCTGAACTCAGTGTGAGGGGAAGAGTAGGGGATCTATAATCTTCCTTAAAATGTTTCTTGGCCAGAACCCCTATCTAATTTGTATGATGCATTACTCCACAATGTTCTGAAACACCACACTGTCCTCCGCCCCTAATTTATGCAAATTGTAAGCATACATGGACAGAATCTTTTATATTATAACATCATTTTTTTTTAGATATTGCTTTATTAGTCTCTCTAAGGAATCAGTGAATCCAGAAACTTCCTAGAGGTCACACACACACACACACACACACACACACACACACACACACACACACACATATCCCATTACCTAATGTTTTGCTAATCTGTTGGTTTCATATAAGTACCTTAAGATCTTTGAAGATGTAACCTAGGTTTAGCTGTGCATTCACAGCTACATTTCAAAGTGTCATTTTGATCCATTTTATCCTTGTAATAACCTAGAAATTCGCTTTGCTTCCTATTTCAGCAAAATCCTAGTGGAGAAAATGCTTTAGGCAGAATGAACCCTGAACCCGTGTCACTGAGATCCCTAATGTAAGTACATTGAATGTAGCTTCCCAGGTTTGACCAAAATCTTTTAAAAAACACATATAATTCTCTTTAAGTCAAAAATTGAAAGGAATATCCTTTTTTTCCCCCAAAAGATATCATCAAATCTGATCTTGATGACTCAAAACATCCAGTTTCACCAGGTCCAATATTACCTTTAAATGAAAGCTACTGACTTGTTCCTTTTTTATTATAAATATCATCATTTTATGATCAAGATAAACTAGTAAGGATTTGGTCATTAGAAGTTAAAAATGTTATAGTGATATTGTCTTCATCTAGTTCATGCATATTCATGAATTGGTGAGAACATAAAAATTTACTTTCAAATTTGAATGAAATATCATTTATTAAATACTTATTATGTGCCAAGCAATGCTTTTGATTCAATTTACCCCTCATTCACATGGGAAGAAACATCTATTTTAAGTACTGGTTAAAATTAAGAATATAGTAAAATTTGTACAAGTAACATTTTCCTAATTCTTCTTCACAAATCTTACCCTTTTTGCAAAATATAGGAATCATTTTTTCAAAATGTGTTTATTGAATTTAGATTTCTACTCCTATCCCTAGTCCTCCAAAAAGAATATTGCAATGCATACCTTTCACATGCATTGTCCTAGTGATTAAATTCTTAAATCTCTACTTTTCCCCCTTAATTATTTTCCTTTACTCCTCATCTTTGCCTTCAACCAGCATGACTGCTGTTTAAAGTTTCTAACAGTGTAATACTCAGATATTTTAAATGTAAAATCAAACCAAAAAAAAATTAAACAAAGCTATTTGATTAGTTTCTTCTATTTCTAAATAGGTTAGTGTTAATTAGTTCCTAGAATTATCTTTATTATTAAATCATTATTGTTATTATAGTTATTTTTATATAACATACATATACATGGGAAAATAAGGTCATAGGTGTGGTGGGGAGTGGGATTCCCCTTTCAACAATTTTTAGGAAAATGACTGGTTAAAATATATCAAACTTTTTTTTTACATTTTAATATTATAATCCATGTATATTACATAATATCATATAGCTTCCCTATTGTCCCATCACAGTTGCCATATCCTACTTGGAATGTTTAAGCCAAGTAGCTAAACTTTGGGCCTGAAATCAGGAAGCCCTGAATTCAAATCATCACTCAGTTGCATGACCCTGGACAATTCATTTAACCTCTTTTCCAGTTTCCTCAACTATAAAGCAAGTATTACTTTTTCCTGCCTCGCAGTGCTGATTTAAGGATCAAATGAGAGAATATTTGTAGAAAATTTAGCACATTGCCTGGAACATAATAGATGCTTAATAAATGCTTATTTCTTTCCTATCCATACAGAAAATCAAATTATTGATGGGCCTCTCATTCTTTAATCACATTTTGCCTAGAAAAATCATAATCATGTAACTTTTATTAGAACATAAAGAGTCATGACAACTATTTTCATTGAATTCGGATCTCTACTCCTACTGCCAAAATAAAATTAGAATATATATCTTTCATATGCATCACCTTAATGGCCAAATTCTTGATCTCTTAACTTCTCTGTCTACTTCTCTAATCTGTAAAGTGACATGGTTGGACTCCATGACCCCCAGCTCTAATGCTAAAAAGCCTCTTAGTCCTCCTCTCTGATTGCCCTTCCTAACCCTATATCTATCCATATACATAAACACAAACACAAAGGTTTAGTCTGTAGCAAGCCAGCTCCCATAAAGAGATGATCTACATTAATTGTGCAAGTCTTTAGTTCCTACCATATGCAAGACACTAGATTATTAATAGGAATAGTCAGGATTTACTATTTGGCTCTACACATATTGAACACCTTATTATTAACCAGAATAATACTTGGAATATTGTAGATGCTTAGGAAATGCTTTGTTGCTCACTTAAATCTGAATTAAGTACCTTTTAACTATTGCTAAATCCAACTCATAATTACAACACCAAGATTCTTAATCTATTATTGTAAAGTGAAATTCAAGGGATCTCAAGCCAATTAGTCAAAAGAAGACTGAACCTCTAGATAAGATCTGTCTTTCCTATATCCAACAGTCAAACTAAACAGGAAAACAAAAACAAGCCAGCTCTTGTAAAATTACAATAGTCTTGCCTTATTCCCAAATTCTTAGAATTCTAGAATGCATCAATCTGGAAGGAGCTTTCAAGATCATAGATTATCAGAGTGAAAAGTGAACAGAATTTACCTAGTCCCGCCAGCACACTGACAAATATTTTCTTTACAACATTGCCAGTGACTGGTTATCTAGTCTTTACAGAAAAATCTACAGTGATGGGAACCTGGCTGCTTTACAAGGCAGAACATTCTACTTTTGAATAGTTCTACTTGTTTTAAGTTTTAGAAGGAAATAATCATGGACTCTCAGAATAGGAAAGCACTTTAGACATTCAGTAGAGATCCAACTTTTACCTGTAGTCAAGGAAAATTCCTTACCCTTCAGGTCAACTAGGTGATACAGTGCTAGGACTCAAGTCAGCAAGACTCATCTTCCTGAACTCAAATACGGCCTTAAACACTCATTATCAAGGTGACCCTGAGCAAGTCACTTAATTCTGTTTGCTTTAGTTTTCTCAAAAGAGTTATACAAAGAAATGGCAAACTACAAACTCTGCCCCAAAAAAAGCCCTAATTGGGCCAAAAAGAACTAGACATTACTGAAACAACGGAATAGCAACAATAACAAATTATTCTCCTGGTATCCTGTTTTTTAATAAACAAATTTTAAGGAATTTTTTCTTGCCTATAACTTTTTGTGATCCTAGCCAAATTCCCTTCACCCAGTATTGGAGCTTAAATGTAGTGTTTACACACAAATGTGTATGTATATTATGTATGTATATATGTGTGTATGTATACACTTATATATGTGTGCATACATATATCTATATCTCTTAAATATCAATTTATGATATTGCTCCATTGAACAATGCTGGCAGGGCCTCTTTGGATCCTATTTCTAATATATGAAGTATTTGCTAGTCCTTCCATCCTCATGTATTCAGAAAAATTTGCTAAAGTATGCTCTCAATGTTTCATTCAAATCATTGATAAGGAAAAAAATCAACAAAAGATGACCAAGAATAGATTTCTGTAATCATCTTCTTGCAACCATTTGCCAAATTAATTTCAATCCATTAAGATATTCTTTGGTTTCAGGTATAAAACCAGCTCTCCAATTTTGCTACTTATTTTCTCACTAATTTACATTCTTTTGCGAGAATATAAATATATTTTCATGTAGTACACATTGTTCTATCTTTTGCATGAAGATCTAATGAGGAACTTGGCAAAATATCTTCCTGAAATCCAAATATAGTATGCCTATAGTATTCCCCAGAACTATGTCTAATGAGACTAACAAAAAGGAAGCAAGATACATCTTAAATGAACTCCTACTGGTCATTGTACCCCACCACCACCAAGTGCTCAGAAACCACATTTTTAATGATTTACTCTAGATATTTTCTTAGAATTAACTCACCCTTATCACATTTTACAATGAAAAAAGCCTACTTTTAGAAAAAAATAGGACATTTTCCCGTTTTTAGGTATCTGTGGCATCTCTCACTTATTTAGATCATTTAGTTCATCTCCCTCATCTTAAAACTGAAATAATTAAGGCCCAAAGAGAAATTTTGTGGCTTATCCAATGTTACGTACCTTATTAATAGTAAAATTCATATAGGTTTAGAGCAGGAAGAAACCTTACAGATCATTTAGTAGAACCTTCTTGTTTTGTAGTTGAGGAACTAAGCCCAGAGAGTAACTTATTCAAAGTCACACTAGTAATAACTGGCAATGATAGGATTCTAACTAAAGTCTTCTGATTTCAAATCCAACATTTCTTCTGTACCAAACCAGATCTCCCATTTACCTACGTATTTCTCCTTTCATCAATCTATATTGCCATATGCTATTCCTCTTTTTAAAAAGTGATAGACTCAGCACTCAAACTGAGAAAAGCTCACTGTTGACCATAGTTATTAATTACTCTCCCTTCACATCACCATGACTACAAATGAATGATTAAGAAGGTCTTCTGATGCTGTTAATTGATGGAATGGTCATGGTTAAGAAAATAACACTTGGAAATAAATATGAAGTGTGGATAGAGAATAAGATAATGTGTTTGGAATGATTTGAACCAATAAGCATTTAGTGAATATCTGTTATGTGTAAGTTTTAGGCTACTCTTAAGTGAAAAGAAAATCATCACTATCTTTCTTTGTCTGCCTTAAGTTTACAAGTAGAGCTAAGTACAAAAAGGAAAAGTATGGGAAGAATGATCAGAACCATCAGCTGAGGATCTCTTGGTTCAACTGCTAGTTTCCTCTTTAGGACATTTTCCCAGGTTCTGACACACAGTCTATCCTATCACTTGGTTTTATGCCATACGATGATTCAAGTGAATATAAGGTCCCCACAGCTCTTTGGCAGCCAGGAGACAGCATCATTAACCTTCCTCACTCTTGTTCAGTTGTTCAGCCATGTTCAACCTTATACAACCCTATAGTCTTTTGTCCATAGGATTTAATTGGCAAAGTTGCTGGAGTGGTTTGCCATTTCCTTTCCAATAACATCTATCTTCTTTTCTCAGAAAAGACTGTTCTACTACTCATCAGAAACATACGGCATGTTCCTCTCTGTCTAGGGCTGAGTTAGTGATCAATTAAAGCAAGTTAAATATGTATTCTGTGTCATCCTCAGGAAATTCCTAAATTAACTCTAAGACATGGTGCCACAAAATATCTTAATGGGAATAATCCCACTGGGAGATAGGATCCTTAGCTTCTCCCCTAAAGGCTTGATCAGCAGGATCACCTGGGTAAACCTGTAATAGCACAGTGACATGGGAAGAATTTCTCTATCCATAATTGGACAGTAATAGCTACAAAGGACAATTATATTGGCTTGTTGCTATTGCTTGCTTTTGTGAGGGGAAACAGTAGGTCCTTGACCTACCAGAGTTTTCCCTTTCATTCTATTTGCCTTTATAACAGGTCATCTAGATGAAAAGCCAATTGCATCACTTCCTCTCATTTTCCTTGCTGACTCCAGAACTAGCCTAGTTATGTGTTCCTTTGGCTACCAATGGCTAGGTGAAATGAAGGTCAGTATATTCTCTGTGGCCTTTTCTCAATGTCACTCTAAAAAAAGTCTAACTTCCTCTCAAAAAGAGAAGCCAAATTTGTCATCCAACAGCACAAAGACTTTATTTCCTTTCTAGCCAACTTGGTTTGTCTTAATAACTGTAAAGAATAAGAATGTTCACTAATCACTACAGATAAAGAAGTCAGTTCCTACTGGTCATAGAGAAAATCAAAATGGAGCTATCAGATCCATAGCCCATAGAACCAAAACAGAGGTCATTGCAAATGGTTAATCTCTGTGCCTATTAAATAATGAAAAAACTATACCAATTGGGACAGAATCACATTTCCAAACAAACTAATTTTCAATGAAAAAGTGTGTTATAAGAAAATAATGATTTTAACAAAAATGGAGATGGTTATTCAGAGCATTAATTCTGAACTTGTTTAGGCTCACAGAGTGTAAAAGGTCAGCAAACGTGCCATTACTAAGACATTGAAAAGCATAAGAGAAAAGTCTATGAAACTCCACAAATAATAATAAAAAAATAGGTCCTCATTTTTCAAGAAAAGGGCTTTAAAGTGGATATTCTTTGGTTTTCCAGGCTAGTGGTATTATCCTTAACATGCTATTAATCATAAATAAAAACTAATGCACCCGGAATAAAAAAAGATTATAGATTGTGAGGGGGAAAACAACTTATAACAAAGATTTTCATGCTGTCCTGATTGGAGAAAACCTGTTATACCTAGCTAGCCCCAGATTAGATCCTGCTGCTTCTTTATCCCAGCCACAATTCCTAGTTGATCTATTTAAAGAGTTCTGGAAACATAGATATACTGATCCATTGTTAATAAAGCTGTGAATTTGTCTAATGCTCCTAGCAATCAATTTAGACTTAATAAGAGAGAAATTGCTAGATCATTCATACCCTTTGAGCTTCATTACTGGGCTTATCAAAAAGTCAATATCAGAAAAAAAAAACCCATATGTATCAAAATATCCATAATAATGCTATTGTTGGCAGCAAGAATGATATAAATAAATAAATAAATTACACATCCAATAATAGGGAAATAACTAAACACATTATAATATCTAAATCTAATGGAATATCATTACACTAAAAAGATCTAGAAGCATGAATAATTCAGAAAACTATAGGAAGACACATACAAATTGATATTCAAAGTGAAGAAAACAGAATCCAAAAATCCAAAAATCATAATAAATCCATAATATAAATGAAGACAACCAAATTAAAGGTAAAGCAAATGGACAACATGACTGAAATTAAACTTCAAAAAAAAAAAAACACTGTAAATTGTGAGTAGTGTTGTCTACTGCAATTACAATTAATTGTAACAATACATAATATAATTAATATATTACCTGATCTTAATTTTTTTTAAAGGAAGATCTTATAAGGAAGCTCATGGAGTTACAGCGGATTAAAATCTTTCATAGAGATCTTCTAGTCTGACATGCTTACTTTACAAATTAGAATACTAAAAATAAATCAAGAGAATTAAACCGAAGTCACACAGTCAAGTAACAGAGGCAAGATTTGAACACAGAATGAGGCAATATTTGCCCTCTGATTCCAGACTGAGAGCTCATTTCCATTGAAACATGCTGCTTTTCTGGTAGAAATTAGTGGTTGTATTAAAAACATACCATATCAAAAAAAATGTTAATAGGGAGATGACATTAATTTATATTTTTATTGAGAAAGTCTAAAGTGGAGAAGATTTAAACTACTTTGGCAAAAAGTCCCAGTAGTTAATACTATATTCTCTTATATTGTAAGTACTTTAAATATTTTTGTCCTTTATTGCAAACCATGGCTCATCTAAAACAAAAGCAATTCTACCATACTTATATAATTTTATCATTGGATATAAAATTATCTTAGAAGATTTTTTTTTGGTAGATAGTAGAAAAGGAAGCTGGTGGGGCAGCTAGGTGGCGAAGTGGATAGAGCACCAGCCTTGAGTTCAGGAGGACCCGAGTTCAAATCTGGTCTCAGACACTTAACACTTCCTAGCTGTGTGACCCTGGGCAAGTTACTTGACCCCCGCCTCAGAAAAAAAAGAAAAGAAAAAAGAAAAGGAGGCTAGGAAATGCAGAGAAGTGTAGCTCCAATGTTATGTGATGAAGATTATGAAGTATATTTATAATGGGGATTTTGCTTATATAAATACCTTGCAGGTCACAAAAGTCTAATACCACAAAACCTCCATATGATGTTATTTAAATTTCAAAGTGCTAGGCAATTTCATCAGATTTCTCCCATTCTCTATATCAATTAATACATAGGAAGTTGAGGGGGGTGGGAAAATCAAATTCACTTGGTCAACAATTTTTATTAATTGGCATTTTAGACTCTGTGTCTCTTTGTCATAAGTACAGGTTGTTGTTGTTTTGTCAAAGTAGATAAGTAGCTCTTATTAGGATCACAAATGGCTATCTATGACCAAAGCTTTGTCTATTTGTGTGTGTGTGTGTGTGTGTGTGTGTGTGTGTGTGTGTGTGTGTGTGTTGGAATTGGTCAGTCCAATATATAGCTCCTGTTCAAGGCTATAGGCAAAAAAATAACACAAATGAACTTTCAGAATCACAATATAGCAGAAACACCACCCCCACAATGGTAGAGGAGTAAAAACCTTCCATGAGAATATTAAGTGACTTTGGACGGCTGTCAAGCATGCCAAAGGAGGAAGCTTCATGCTTGTCAATTAAAAGCTCCTGTCCCATAACCAGCATGCAAAATTGGCCTCAAACTAAAGATAAAGCACATAATTGGACCTGAAAAGTGCCAGTTCTAAGAGAAGGATTAGGGGGAAGGAGGGAGGGAATCAGGAGAAAGCATTGCCAGTGAAAATCAAAATTGCCTTGGGCTCTCTGGCCTTTTGGAGGTTCAAAGTCAGGACTAAAGCAGATGTTGTTCTTTGTATTTTCCAGTTACCTCTTCCTTAAAGTAACTAGCTTGGCTAAAACCTCAGTGCTACCTCCAATTAAATCAAAGGGCCCCCATGGAAGAGAAAGGGGGACACACTAACTGGAACAATTATCATGAATGACCGTGGGTTATTATTGCTGTTGTTGGCTTTGTCATTATCATTGTTGTTCCTTTTCCTGTTGCAGTTCCTGTTATTATTACTGCTCTGGAAAGAACATAATTGACTGCCCTGTTGGATCTTTAAGCTATGGCCGACAGAATCCTGTGGAAGGTTGAACCTCATTCAATAGAGATTACTGCTTCAAAGACGGATTTTTTTTAAAGTATCCCAAACGTGATAGCCAACAATAAAAACAATCAAACATACAAGAAGAATTAAGTCTCACACAAGTCTCTTTGCCTTTAGGAAAACAAAACCAAGCAAATTAACAACAAAGAAAAATAAAATGTTTTTACTTTCTATCCTCTGAAGTTCTGTATTTGGATTTGTTTTCTTGGAGAGGAGTATTTAATAGGGTCTTACAAGCCCTAGGGCTTGCAGGGAAATTTCTAGCTCAGAGCAAACATGCAAATCCATCAAAAATCAGTTCTATAAATTGAATAGATCAGTCTTAATAGCAAGCATCCCTGAAAATGGAGTGGGATTAGGTTATAAAGCCCTATTTCTACATTACCCATCATACCTTGACATGAGATCACACAGCAGAGAGAGAGAGAGAGAGAAAAAAAGAGAAACAGAGAGAGAGAGAGAGAGAGAGAGAGAGAGAGAGAGAGAGACAGAGACAGAGACAGAGACAGAGACAGAGACAGAGACAGAGACAGAGACTGAGAGGGAGGGGAGAGAGAGAGAAAAAGAGAAAGAAAGAGAGAGAGAGAGAAAGAGAGAGAGAGACAGAGACAGAGAGAGGATAGAGAGACAGAGAGAGGAGACAGAGACAGGGAGAGACAGAGACAGAGACAGAGAGACAGAGACAGAGAGAGGATAGAGAGACAGAGACAGAGACAGAGAAAGACAGAGACAAAGTCAGAGAGAGAGACAGAGAGAGAGAGAGAGACAGAGAGAGGAGAGACAGAGACAGAGACAGAGGGAGACATAGAGAGACAGAGAGTCAGAGAGAGACAAAGAGAGAGAGACAGAGAGAGACAAAGGCAGAGAGAGACAGAGAGACAGAGAGAGAAAGAGTGAAAACCAGTGCTTGCTGTCTTCCTAACAGAGAAAACAAAGCTGCTTGTGTCATAAACTCCTATGGCAGTACATATGTGTGTGCGAGTATATGTATATGCATATGTACACATACATATACACATGCATACATATATGCATCTGTATAATATGGAATGTTTTGTTTAAATGAATAAAATACATACGATTACAAAAATTATATTGAATACAAAAAAAAAAAATTTAAAAGAGCAGAGACCTCCAGATTAAGAAACTCTAAAATGTCCCTCAGGAAGAAAAAGAGCTGAATGGGACACTACCCTGTCCTTCCTGCTACTTTTAGTCTAATCCCCTCTTACTTATTGTGTGGTACTGTCTAGAGCCTGTTCTTCAGCAGCTCCTAAAGGTTGTGGGCAAAATAATGAAGCTGAAGCATTCTAAGTTCTTTGTTCGATTTGGCCTCCAATATTGGAAGTACTGCCTGCTTTATAAGGGAGAAATTGGATTGAAATCAGGATGATTCAACCCTGTTTACAGAAAGCCATTCTTCCAAGACCTTGTATGATCCAAGTGAGAAAAGGCAACTTCATCATATACACAACACACACACACACACACACACACACACACACACACACACACACAGAGTTTAAATAGCTAGGAGGTAATGAATGAACTGTCAGAGGAAAATTACATTATTGCCAAGTGTATCTGAGAGGACTGGCTGCTAACTATGAGTGTTTGTGTTGTATGTATATATATGTATCCCATATGATCCCAAACAATCTTAACAGTCAATAAAATATAACCAGAGCTTTATCTGCATAATTTAAAGTATCAGGATTTGACATCCAGTAATTCTATTTTCTAGTATGGCTACTAAGTGCAAAACTTAGACATTGCCTCATTAACCCACAGAATAAGAGAGGTGGGCTGAGACTGCGTGTGTTCATATAAGACAGAGACAATTCAAACAGAAGCAAAATCTAAGGGGAAAAGACAGCTTTTGGCTTCTGGGTATGGTGTGATATTATTGTCATCTCTTTCATTTGAATTTACATGGACAATACTTAAGGGACTATTTAGAAAGAAAAATAGGCAGGGGGGGGAAAGAGTAGGGCCTGAAGATGCAACAGGCTTATTAACACCTTGTTAAAAATGAATCAGCTAGGATGGTGCTTGGGAGTTTCTTGGAAAGTGGTATTTCTTTCCCCCTTAAATTCACATAGACTTGATGTATTCACTGCTGTAGGTAATTCTCATGAAGAAACTCCCTTTCCATCAGTACTTGCTCTACTACCAACAGTCTAAGAGAGTTGCCTGGGATACTGGGAACTTAAATAATTAATATTAGGTGAATAAATATTCACCTAGCCAGTACGTGTCAGAGACAAGACGTCAACCTATGCCTTCTTGATCCTGAAAAATCAACACATTTCCTCTAAATCCATATCTTCCCTGAAAAGACTGGGTTTGAGAGACTCTTTTATAAAAACTTCATAAATCTCTGATATAATTCAAAAGCACTGCAACCCACTCTAATAAAAATTATCAGTCCTATAGATGTGTGCAATTCATGGCTAATGTCATGGGGGACATATCACACAAGAAACAGGGCTAAGCCACTTCTGCCCATTGAGAAAATTCTCAGTATCACAAAATGTATAATGGGATCCACTCCTGTAATCCTGTTCCCAGTCCCACAGTCTCAAGGCTTCTTTGTAAAATGTCATTTCCCCAGTTGAGCTATAATTGTTTCATTCTGGTGTGACAGACAGGAGATCAGAGCTGGAATCAGGGAGACCCTGGGTTCAAATTCTCTGAAACATATCTACTATCTAGGGCAAGTCATTTACTCTCTCTATGTCTCAATTTCCCCATTTGTAAAATGGGAAAGGTTTGGATTAGATGACCTCAAAGACATTTTTCCATCCATCCAGGCTAGGATACTGAACAGAAATCATACGTGACAATACCCATCTACCAGGACCTTGAACCCTAAGCTTGATTATAAAATTAGCTTAAAAATGTAGCTGAAAGTTATAGATTTAAAGTACACTGAAAAGCCTCTAAATTTCTCCCCCAATAGCCTTCTAAGACATTATCCATATCTACAATTTAATCTGAAATTTCTATAACTAGTGTCACTCCCTCAGGTTTGAAAGCAAAGGTAGGAACGCTATCATAAAAATTATTGTTAAAATTTTAGTGTTATCTAAAAGTTCAGGAAGATGCTCCCTTCAACACATGGGATAGATTCAAAATTAGCTTTAATTAATTATCAGCTTGGAAAGTACAGAAAACATTTTGAGACATGGCAGCAAGAAATCCTTGGTTGCTTGAGCTGATTCTTGAAGAAAGCTAAGGATTCCTAAAGATGAAAGTGAGAACAGAATTCATTGTAGGGATCAAGTATAATCTCTAGCATGGATATAGGACGGGGAATTAGTAGGGAAACTGCAAGTAATCCAATTTGATTGGAATATAGAGTACACAAAGAGATGAAATGTGTAATAAAGTCTGGAAATGAATCTAGATGTGAAGTGCTTTAAATGCAAAGTAGGAAAATTTGTTTTTTTCCTAGTGGCAATAGGGAGCTACTAGGATTTCTTGAGCTGGATAGTGACACACAGTGCTTTAAGAAAAATCAATTTAGGGGAAGGGATCCACATATGCAAAAATGTTTGTGGCAGCCCTTTTTGTAGTGGCTAGAAACTGGAAACTGAGTGGATGCCCATCAATTGGAGAATGGCTGAATAAATTGTGATATACGAATGATATGGAATATTATTGTTCTGTAAGAAATGACCAACAGGATGATTTCAGAAAGGCCTAGAGAGACTTACATGAACTGATGCTGAGTGAAGTGAACAGAGCCAGATCATATACATCAACTCGGATAGATGTGACTATCTTCAGCAATGAAATGATTCAAACCAGTTCCAGTTGTTCAGTAATGAAGAGAATCAGCTACACCCAGAGAGAGAACTATGGGAAATGAATATGGATCACAACATAGCATTTCCACTCTTTCTGTTATTGTTTGCTTGCATTTTGTTTTCCTTCTCAGGTTTTTTTTCTTTCTTTCTAGATCAATTTTTTTCTTGTGCAGCAAGATAACTATATAAATATGTACACATATATTGGATTTAACATATGCTTTAACAAGTTTAACATGTATAGGACTACCTGCTATCTAAGGGAGGGGGTCGGGGGAAGGAGGGGAAAAGTTGGAACAGAAAGTTTTGTAAGGGTCAGTGTTGAAAAATTACCCATGCATATGTTTTGTAAATTTAAAAAAAAAAGAAAAATCAAATTACTAGCTTAAATCTTTAGTAAAGAAATATGGTACTGCTTAGTAATAATACCCAAAAATGGACTGATATGTCAGTTTCAAGATATAGAATTGCTCACCACCTGAAATAGTTTACATTATTATTTGCATTCTTAAATGGCTTTTGCTGGATAATTGTTGACTTTTTGAAAGCAAGAGCCAACACCCTTCCCAAAGACTTTCTCCAAGAACCATCAATAGAATAATTCTCCTTTAGACATCTGTGACTCCAGCAATACTACCTAACTCAGCAAAGAATATTTCATCAAAATATACAACATTATGAAAAATTGAAGTGTGAGAGATTTGGTTGAGCCTCTCAGCTAGAGTAATGTCATCACATATCTACTCTGTGTGACGTGCTTTCATGGTTCTTATTTTTGGCCAAAAGAACAGCAATTTCAAAGCATCTTAGAACTGTGATTTCTCTCAAGTAAGTACTTTTGATTTTTGTCTGTCATTGTTCCTCTCTCTGATCATGTTACGGGCTCCTACCCTGGATGAGTAGCATCCCTGAGTCTTTTTTTCTTCTGTTTAATGAAACAATTCCAGTTGGAAAAATAAATCTGAAATAATATGCTTCTATATTTATAGGCCTATATGATTATGATATGCTAGAAATGTCATTATAATTGCACAAACAAGTTATTTCAACAATCTTCATAACTGAAGCTATTTATATACCATCAGAATGTATATAGAAAAGGAATTCATTCTGGAGGAGAGCTTGCAAATGTTTGTGCTGTATCTCAATATAGCACCTATAACCACCTCCATGATCTAGGGTATTCTGTGATTAAGTGTGTCCTTCCATTAAAGCATGGACCCCAATGAGTTTTTATTCAAAACAAAGGCCACAGCCATGGTATAAATAAAAGGGTGCATTTGAAGTAATTATGATTTGGCATTTACTGAATTTACTGAGCAAACACTCCCAGGGTGTAAGGTACTTAAAAAAAAAAAAAAAAGAGCTCAGCAGCTATCTTGCCCTCCTTCATGGCTAGAGACTGATTGCCCAGGGGGAGAGACCCTGCAGGCATAGAGGAGGAAAGTGACAGGAGAATAATGTTCAGGTCAGAAAAAAATATCCCTTATCCAAGATCATTTGTAGACCATTAAAACTGGAGGGAAATACAATCCGTTATGATGCTTCATGCTCACTTTTCGCATTTCATCTTGAGCAAGGGAAGAAAGCTGGCTGGGGCTGCTTATTTGTTATTGGTTTTCCGCTTTTTTATTTTTAGTCTCTTTCGTTTTATGGCTTTTATATAGCTTTGCTTAACAAAGCTGTAAATTCAGAGATGAAATAAATTTCACCGTGGTGCTTTAACCTCCATTGCTAGGATGCATTTGCAGAAACTTCAGCTCAGTTCTGGGATTTCAGAGTGGGCGGGGTTCGAAAAGGAAGGCAAGGAATTGGAACCCAAGTAATTCCTATAGAAATCCCAATTTGCTTCCAAATTATCAGTGCTTTCCCGTATTGGTAAATGCAACTTTCTTCTTGGGAGTTGATTATAGTTGACAGAACTGTCACGTGGAGGGCAATAGGTCAATAGCTTAACATCTCATCTGGGGAACATGATACGGCTTCACTCAGTGACAGTAATCCTGGGCAGGAATTGGTAGGTGATAATAATACCATATTTAACTTTCTCTGTTAACAAGAAATACTCATTTTTCTACCCCCCTTTTTGTATGCAGGCTCTGCTCTTGTCAAACCATTAAGCACTTATCCCTGCTGCTTTCTAGAGTGAGCCCAGAACCTGAATTCCCCTATAGTCATGTTTCCAGCATACACCGTTATCTCAGATCTACAGCAGGCACGTCTATGTGGGGAGGGGGAATTAATAGACTGCCATTATGAGGAGAGAGCAGGTCAGGGAATGGTGGCTGCTTGAGTTAATGTAGGGCACGGGGCTGAACAGCTATGACAATCTCTCAAGTGACCAGAAAGCAATCTGCAACCTCACCTCATGGAAGGTACAGAACCAGAGCAAAAAGATGCCTTAAAGGCAGAAGACGGAGATTTACACCCATAAATGGCTGTTTGCTCTCTGTGCTCCATCTGAGAAGCTGAGGAACGCAAACAACAACAACCTCTCCCCTAATTCTCCTCCCCTTAAAAAAAAAATCCAACTCCACTACATGTGTGCTGCAGGGATTACAGCCGTGGTTCCATTTGGAACGGATGAACACGTGTTAATCATTAGAATTTGAAACCAATCCCAGAGTATGTTGCATTATAGCTACATTTGTGAACACTGAAATCTTTGACAATGGGCATCAATGCTGAGATGAAGACAAAGCCACTCCCTGAACATCGCGGAGCCCAGGGATGAGCTTAGGAAGACAAGATGATGTCTCGGGGCGCCTTTAAGGAAAGACAGATGCATTTTCCTCTGAGCCAGCAAGATGCTCCCTGGCACGCAATGAACAGCCTTTGTAAGGCTTGGTGAGGGCTCTCCAGATGGATGCTGAGAATAAGACACCAAGCATAACAACATACTAGTTGGACAGCTACCTGACAAGCATTGGGAGACGCTTATAGAAAGGGCTCCTTCATTAAGCTAATAATACACCAGCTTATGTGGTTAACTGAAGCCAAGGGGCTGAAGATAATTTTACAAAAAGGAGAAATTTTAGCTGCCATGGCAACCTGGACAACTACAGATCTTCTGAATGTGACAAGATTCCAGTCTGAATTATACAAAGTCACCATAAGCCCAGAAAGCAAAGTGGATTTAATTAGTTGGTTAAGTCTGAGAGAGCATAGAATGGATGGCAGTATTGTATCCTTTATTCTCTTTCCAAACTATCAAAGTATCATTATGTTGATCATTTCCAAGGAAGAAAAAAATTTTTTTAGCTAGAGTACTTAATTGTAAAATAGAGGCTGTAATACTAAATGATAAAATTCAAATTTCCTCAAGGCTTAAAACTAGACCTGGGAACTTTGAATGTGTATTACATACACATCTTCTATTTCACTGACCACTTCTTTGTCTGGTTTTTATGTCGTATCCCCTATCCCCCCCCAAAAAAAAAAACCCTGCACTTTCCCAGTTATAAATTATAAGTTTGGCTCTTTTTAATTTTCAGAGACTGTTAAGGTACCCTCTTATAGAGGTACTCTGGTACCAGGCCATAGCAAATAATTTCCTGTTATACAAATTCCCTTCCACCATGTTTATAACCTTGGAGTTATATCATGAGATGACCTCAGCTCCCTGCTTTTCTTGGTAGTACCATTTTTAGTAACTTTTAGTATATTCCTGTGACCTCAGATGCACTATGCTTCAAAATGGGATAATTCACACAATCTCTACTTGTTTGAAAATCCTAATTAATACTTTCTAGATGTTTGAATGGGGAAGGGACAGGAGAAGAGACTGCCTCTCTCCTGTATGCAGGGCCGTTCCCCATTGGGTCACAGGGTTGAATAGATAACTTTCTTTGTTTGAACAGAGGATTTTCATAAAGAGCCATATAGATTAGGCTGAGGGAGGTGGCTTTTGGACCATTTTAAAAAGAGCACAGCGCACCTTCCAAACAGATTATAGTACCAGTAGAGCTTCCAAAGCTATGCTGAATCATGAAATGTAAGTCAGCAGCAGGCCACGGAATCACAGGATATGGTTGACCAGAAAGTAGACAGGACTTTTCCAATTCTGGCCTCTTGATCTCTTTCCCTATACCTTTTTCCTAGAGGACAATAAGAAGAGTCACCTGGTGCTGTCACTGCTGCCTTTCTGTTCCCCTTGAAATAGAACAACAGGTAGCCTCATATTGAGGTTCCTACCTTCCCAGGTATCCTTGAGAAATCTGGAGAGCCCAGTCTTGTTCTTTGTCCTAGAGTTGAACAATGTCAGTACCTTCTTCTCTGGTTTTAATCTCTTATCTCCCTTTTTGGGAAGGCCCCATCTTCTTAGATCCAGACATGCATACCTTGTTAGGCTGGGGAAAACTATTGATCTGTTAATAAATGTACGTATTAAATGTTAATCTAGAATTATTGCTAAAGATTTTATTTTCATTATAGAGAAGTGATTTTTGATAAATTGCTCTATTCCTTAAAGAACTAAGAATGACCCCACAGCTAATATTCTGATGGTTCCTATTAAATACATCTCTCTAGCACAAGATTATGTAATTTCTTCCCTTGGGGTCAAGGTCTGTCTTTTGCCTCTCTTTGTATTGCCAGTACTTAATATAGTGCCTGGCACATAGTAGGCAATTAATACATGTTTATAGATTGGGTTTTTTTGTGCGTGGAGAGATTCCATTTTGATTGATTGGTTGATTATTGATTAATCAATGGATGCATGGGACATAAAGACAAAAGTGAAGTTACTTCTTAAGGAGCTTCTATTCTATTAGGAGGAATAGCGTGTTTTGTATATGTACTATATATAGACATGTATATATGCATATATACACATATATATGGATGTATATATACATATCATATGGTATACACATACTATATAATATACTTTAAAATATACATATACATATGGTTATACTAGATAATCTCCAAAATTTTTCCCAATTCCAAAAGTCTAAAATATAGAAAACTCACCACTCTTCCTTCAGAAACAATCTGCCCTGCTTCCATTGCTCTGGCTCCCAGATACAGAGAAATTGGCTAATAAGCTGTCGGGTGGTAAAGAGATAGACTGTCCCCAGGGATAGCTTTGAGCCTATACTCTCATGAAAAACATCACATGTTCAGAATCTTCCACATCAAAGACTCTGGAGCTGTTATCATCAGACTTTGATCAAGCTTCCCACAGAGTTCATGGCACTAGAGTAGGTGCTATGTAGTTTATAATGATTAGGTTTAGAGGTGGTCCCAGCCCACAGGGACCTAACAAACTAGTGAAGAGGTGACCTAGATAAACACAGATAAAATATCACACGATACAATATTTTGTATATGCACTCTCTATGGATTAAAAATAGACTATCAATAAATATTTATAAACCTGGGGATTAAGTAGATGTTTGGGGATAAATTAAGGGATTTGAAGTAAGGAAGATTTCCTAGAAGAAATAAGTTTCAAGAAGCCTGATTATAATATAATTGGTACCAACTATCCAAAGCATTTTCTATAAATCATCTTACTCTTCACAATATTCTTGTGAATTAGGTACTAATGGAATTATCATTCTCACTATGAAACATAAGAGGTTGACTTATTTGTTTATGGTTGCACGGTATATATTGCTGGCAAGATCTGAATCATATTTCTTCTGATTTTTATTTCTCCTGCATCATGGAGTAGTGAATAGAGGACTGGAATGGGAAAACATGAGTTCAAATTCTGTCATAGGTATTTACTATATGACTCTGGGCAGATCTCTCAGCATCAGTTTCTCACATGAAAAGGAGTTGGATTTGTGGTGTGTAAGGTTCCTCCCACTCTGTATTGATGATCCTACCATGAAATCCTGATCACAGGGATATGACTTGTGATGTCCTTTGGCTAAAAGTGGCCAAATTTAAACTGACTCAGTAACTATTACTATCATTTCCAGTGACACCATTTAGTGATACAAGAAATGCAATCTAAGGACTATATATTAAAGCATAGAAAACTTTATTTTTCTGATCTTTAAAGCCACTGTGTAATGTAGGAGCCAAACATGTCCCAGTTACAAATGTGGTAGGAAAATGAAGGCCAATGATGAGTTTTTACAAACTCCCTTTTTAAAAATATTAAAATTTTGGCTAGTATGTACCTATTATTTTTATTAATTTGTTTCTCAACAATGTCCAGGAAGCACTGTTTTTTTTCTCTTTACCAAACTCACTGCTGACACCCTTCAAAATCCATAAATTAAATAAAATAAAATCCGAAGGACATCTATACAAAAAAGAAATCTACAGGAACACAAATGGAGATTGATTTTAGGTCAGCCATCCCAAACACCTCCTCTCATTAGATCTTTTCAGAAGCTAGTACATATTAAGTATTTGTGGTGTGTGTGTGGGGGGGTGTATGTAGGATAAAATGAGGTCTTTCATGATTTTTTAATAACTTAAAGCTTGAAAAAACCTAGGAGGTCTTCTGATACTATTTCCTTCCCAATACACAAAATATTTCCACCACATCCAAACAGATGATCATCCAATATGCTTGAATACTTCCAATTGAAAAAAAACAAACAAACAAAAAAAAAAAAAAAACTCACTACTTTAAAAAGCAGTCCACTGTTGGGGAACTTTACTTGTTATAATTTTTTAATCTATTCATTCAAATAAAGTCATCCTTATTTGATATAACAAAAGTATCCTTCTATCAAATACATTAAATCATCCTTCATCCTTTTAGCTATTAGTGAACTTGTGTTATCTAATCTTTCCTCTATCATCCTTGCTGAGTGGTTTCCATAGTTTATCTTTGTACAATAAACATTATCTAGTGCATCTGACTTTTATAAAAACTCTTTATCAGACGTGAATTGGTGAAGATTTCAAATAATTTTCCACAAACCTACATTACTCATTCTTCATTGTGCAAAAACATTCCAATGTGTAGATAATTGTGTGCAGAATTACAGAGGTGAACATGGACAAAGAAGCAATGAAAATTGACACATCATTATGCATTTTATGACGCATCCTCTATCTCAAGTGTTATATCCACAAGTTTTGTTTCCAAAGTAAAACCATCTTGATTTCCAGGCTAACTGCATAAAACAGATTGTCTTTGTGGGGAGAATTGTATAAACATTCATTTTATCTTATTATTTCTAATACATATCCTAAACGTTTCTCCATGTGCAATTGAGAAACATAAAATAGAATCAAAGACTTAGACGACCTTTGAGGTCTAGTTCAATCTATTACTGAGTGAAAACCTATCCTGAGAAATCCCTGGAAAAAGTTCATTTATCTTCTGCCTCAAAACTTCTAGTGATAAGAAAAGTTACTACTGCTTAAAGCATCCATTCCTTCCTCTTCTGCCCTTGCACAACTCTACTTATTAGAGATTTTTCCGTGCTTGAAATATGCCTCTTGTAACCCTCACTCATTGCTATCAGTTCCATCCCTCTGGGTCCAAAGAAAATAACTTTAATCTTTCTTCCACAAGACAGGTCTTCAAATACTTAAAACCAGCTGTCATATTCTCCCCAAGTCTCTTGTCCTATAGGCTCCACATCCCCAGGAATTTCAACTCCCTTTCATACAGAATAAACTTCCTCATCATTCTGCTCATCCTCCTTTGGACATGCTCCAATTCATTCATGCTGAAAGAATGAAGTTCCCTATTAAATGTGTTCTAATCAAAATAGAATCCAGTGGAACCACTACCTCCATTACTCTGGAAACCATGCTTTTACTGATTCAACTTAGATTGAATTAGCTTTTTATTATCATGTCATATTGTGAACTCATATTAAGTTTGTGACACTTTTTTGTAAAGGGCTGAAACTCTTGAGTTAATGCACTGAAGTTGGAACAATCCAGTACTTGAGGCTAATTACCGATTAGACAACATTCTATAAGAATATGCTTGGAAAATGGCCCCTTCCCACTATCCTGTGCTGGCCCAATCGTTTGGTGTATACAGAGAATTGTAGGAGGGACTAGGAGGTGGAGTAAGAAGACTAGCCAGAGTCACTTCTGGGTGGGAGAAGAGGTGAGGTCACGGAGACCTTAGCATCCATTCCTTTCACTCCTATTGCTAAAGACCAAGAATAAAGACTAAGTGCTTTTGTTTATCCTAACTCCGGCTAATTCTAAGGTATCCAGGGTGCTAACTCGGTCATCACATTTGGTGCCCAATGCAGGACCAAGGACCCTGAAGAAATCCTCAGGGACCAGGAAATAGGATGAGTATTTTAATAGACAAACAGGGAACTTACTTTGTTAAGAGCTAAACTAGTAACCTTTTCTAGATGAAATGGGGCAGATATTAGAAAAAGATTCTCCCCCAGCCCCAGCCCCACCCCCACCCCAGCCCCAAGGAGGCTCTATAAAAAGCATGTTTAAGATGAAAAAGGGACAAGGCTTAATTATAACTTGGTTGCAGATTTTTTAGACCCTTGGGTACATTAGAATGCATGTCCCCTTGGTTCTTAAAGGAAGAAGAAATAAGGCTAGATAATTGGAATCTGGTAGGAGATCAACTATGTGAATACTACAATGATAAAGGTCCTCATTCAATTTCTAAGGAAACATTTTATATATACAACATAATATAATTGGCCTTAAAGAATCCTGCAAGTTATAGAAAAAAGAAAAATTTTAAGAACAGCCAGATGAGGAAGTGTGAGGAAAAAGAGGAAGACAATGAACAGATTAATAGCAATATCACTAGGGGTCATGTAGAGTTAAGTGGGGATGAAGGGCATGGTGAAGGGCATGGTGATTCTCACTCTGACCAGGCAGCTTCAGCCCGGCCTAAACCAGAACTGGTTCTTGACACACCCCCATCAACTTCTAGGACTAAGAAAGGAGGAGTGGGAGGGGCAGTGATGTCACCAGCACCTCCCCCCCCAGCAATCACCTCCTCCTATGACTAGATTGCAAAAGGCACTAATTGAAGCCATAGAAGGGCAGGATTTAGCTGATATGAAAATAGGAATGTATCCTGAGATTCAACAGTTTAACTCTTCAGGTCAAGAAAGGAGAAGATACACTCCTTTTGATATAGACATTCTCAAAGACCTGAAAAAGGCCTGCATTCTTTATGGGGTTACATCAGCTTATGTTAAGATGTTATTACAGAATTTGGCTTATGAATCTTAACCTTTAGGGACTGGAAATCTAAAGCAAGGACATGCTTAGAACCTGGACAAAACTCGTTGTGGCTTTCTGAATATAATGAGCTCTGTAGGATACAAGCCTAACAAAACAGTTATAGTGGAGTTAATCCTCTAATCACTTATCACCAACTAACAGATGTAGGTTCTTATGCAGACATTTCAGTACAGAATAATTACCCCTTAGCAGCATATGAGCAAATTGCTGCTGCTGCTGCTATCAAAGCATGGGGTTTTCTCCCCAGTAAAAACAACAAGGGTGAGGCCTTCACAAAAATTGCACAAGGGCCAAATAAACTCTTTGCTGATTTTGTGGAATGTTTGCACACAGCTGTCATATGGACTAATGGTGAAAATACAGTAAGAGAAATTATGATAAGGCAACTTGCTAAACAAAATGCTAATGAGATTTGTAGAAAGATTATACTAGGACAGGACAACACAAGGATGTTCCTTTAGAGGAGGTCATAAGATGCTGTGCCACAGTGTGGCACAAATACCTTTTATAGTCAGGCTATGATGCAGACTTCCCACGATCCCATCATGGGAAGACAGGATCCCTTTTAGCAAGGAAATTCCAGAGAAATCCATCAATGCTTTCAATGTGGTAAAGTAGGGCATTAGAAAACTCAATGTTGGCATAGAGACAGAGTGAGAAAACAGGGTGGGAGAATAAGACCCAAAACCCCATGTCCAAAATGCAACAGAGGCTTTCATTGGGCATCAGAAGGCAGAGTGATTCAGGGAAACAGGAGGAGGGGCCCAGCCCCAGGGCCTAAGGCAAAAAAAAAAAAAAAAAAAAAAAAAAAAAAAAACCTTGGGGCATAATGGCAGCTGATGTTACACCCAGAGAGTGCCTAGAAGTTCAGTACCCAGACATGACCAATCAGCCAGGAAGCCATCTGATAGGAGAAAGGGATTACACAATCAATCAACCAGGAACCAATCTGATGGGAGAAAGAGATTACAATTGGGGAGGATAGAGTTGTATGCATCTGGAACAATTGATATACCCCCTGGTGAAATCTGTTCCTCTCCAGTTTATGGATCCCTTGCCTCCAAGCACAGTAGCCTTGACAATTTCACCTCCTGAGAGTACTTACAAAACAGTGTCCATCCATACACTGATGTGGGAAACTGGGGAATGTGTAGATAATATCCCAGTCACTAACACAGATAGACAATGTGTGACTTATCAGCCAGGAGAGGTAGGAGCATCAGGTTTATTGATACAGACCCCTAATAAGCAACCTGGTGATAGTCGCCCAGATTCTGACTCCAAGCATCAAAATCCAGGAATATACTGGACAGCAGCCATGACAGCTGACCAACCTATGCTCACCATCTATATAAATGGCAAGCAGCTCACCATGTATATAAATTAGAAGGATTGGTAGACACTGGTACAGATAGCACAGTCATTAGAGGTGCCAACTAGCCCAGTCGCTGGCCAAAGATTAAGCCAGACACCTACATGTCTGGCGTAGGAGGACCAATAGCAGCTGAAATAAGTGCTGCCCCTTTGAGATGGAAATTTGAAGGTGAACCACCAATTTTTACTTCTTTCATAATTGAAAAAATCCCCATCAATCTATGGGGAAGAGACATTTTACAACAATTAGGATTAAAAATAAGCACACCACTGACATATCTTTTAATCCTCAAGGACAGGTAATAGTAGAGAGGAGAAACAGAGGCATTACGATACTCCTCCAAAAATAAAAGAAAGGGGGAGCCACAAATAACCCTAGAGAACTTCTAAATTTAGCTCTTTATACTATTAACTTCTTGATTTTTGACAAAGATGCACTGGCTCCAGCAGACACCTGGAGGGGCAGTGTCCAGTGCAAGCAGCTCAATTATCTTTAGATAATCACCAGGTGATATAGAGAGACCCAGAAAATGATGAATGGAAGGGACCAGATAGATTAACTGCTTGGGGGAGAGGGTTTGCTTGTATCTCCACAGATGGAGAAGGAATCAGATAAGTGCCAAAGAGTAGTATTCACCTTGTCTGTCAGAGAGAAATGGAGCAGACCCTTGAAATGAAAGAGAAGATCCAAGAAACATCGGGTGGTTCCATTGCTGACTGTACCCACCAATGAAAAAGCCTGGCAGTTATGGCGATTGACTTATGGACATCAAAAAAATGTTGGACTTCAAAATCCTCAGGAATCACTGGAATCCCTGAGACATGAAAAGATTGTTATAGGACTTCAAAGCGCTGCAGAATCATTGGATTCTCTGAGACATGATAAGATTGTTGCATGTCTTGAAAACCCTCAGGAAGAATTGGATTCTCTGAGACATGATAAGATTGTTATAGGACTTGAAAATCCTAAAGAATCATTGGATTCTCTGAGACATGATAAGATTTTTTGTAGAGATTGAAAACCCTCAAGAATGATTGGAATCCCTGAGATATGAAAAGATTGTTGTAGGACTTGAAAACCCTCAGGAATCATTGGATTCTGTGAGCCATGATAAGATTGTTGTGGGGTTTGAAAACCCTCAAGAATGATTGGAATCCCTGAGACATAATAAGATAGTTGTAGGACTTCAACACCTTCAGGAAACATTGGATTCTCTGAGACATGATAAGGTTGGTTAGGACTTGAAAACCCTCAGGAATCATTGGAATTCCTGAGATATGATAAGATTGTTGTAGGACTTGAAAACTCTCAAGAATTATTGGATTCTCTGAGACATGATAAGATTTTTGTAGAGCTTGAAAACCCTCAGGAATCATTGGAATCCCTGAGATATGAAAAGATTTTTTGTAGGACTTGAAAACCCTCAGGAATCATTGGAGTCTGTGAGCCATGATGAGATTGTTGTAGGAATTCAAAACCCTCAGGAATCATTGGATTCTGTGAAACATGATAAGATTGTTGCATGACTTGAAAACCCTCAGGAACAATTGGATTCTCTGAGACATGATAAGATTGTTGTAGGACTTGAAAACCCTCAGGAAACATTGGATTCTCTGAGACATGATAAGATTGGTTAGGACTTGAAAACCCTTAGGAATCATTGGATTCTCTGAGACAGGATAAGACTGTTGTAGGACTTAGAAAACCCTCAAGAATCAATGGAATCCCTGAGATATGAAAAGATTGTTGTAGGACTTGACAATCCTCAGGAATCATTGGATTCTCTGAGACATGATAAAATTTGTGTAGAGCTTGAAAACCCTCAAGAATCATTGGATTCTGTGAGCCATGATGAGATTGTTGTAGGAATTCAAAACCCTCAGGAATCATTGGAATCCCTGAGATATGAAAAGATTGTTGTAGGACTTGAAAACCCTCAGGAATCATTGGATTCTCTGAGACATGATAAGATTGTTGTAGGACTTGAAGACCCTCAGGGAATCATTGGATTCTCTGAGACATGATAAGACTGTTGTAGGACTTGAAAACCTTCAGGAATCATTGGATTTTCTGAGAAATGATAAAACTGTTGCAGGATTTCAAAATCTGCAGGAATCATTGGATTCCCTAATGCATAAAACAATAGACAATAGATTGGTTTTGGACTATCTTTTGTCTGCTGAAGAAGTCCTTCTAAGACTTCTGGAAATCTTTTACAAGACCAGGTTGATTTTATATTGTTTGTTATATCACTACTTGCATGTACAATTCATGTTTATTGCACCACATTGAGCCTGCACTGGCTGTGGGGAGAGTCATCACTAATAGCCTGAGCATTATTGCTATGTGCTTGTGTAATACCTTCATGCTGATAGGTTTGTACATATCTGTTTCTAAAAAGACCCTTCAGCCCAAAAACCTTCCAGCAATCCCTACTTCCCTTTGGTGCTTTTCATCTCCCTTCCTGAAATGTTAGGGAGGGTGTGATCATCTCCTTTTTAGTGCTTTTACCTCCCTTCCTGAGAAGTCAGGGAGGGTGTGATCACCTCTTTTTTAGGGTTCTCACCTCCCTGAAAAGTCAGGGATGGAATGACCACCTGTGTTCTAAAACAAAAGAAAGTAGGAGATGTAAAGGGCTGAAACTCTTGAGTTAATGCACTAAAGTCAGAACAATGGAGCACTTGAGGCTAATTACTGATTGGCCAATACTATATAAAAATATGCTAGGAAAATGGCCCTTCCCACTATCCTGTGTTGGCCCAATCATTTGATGTATACAGAGAATTGTAGGAGGGGTTAGGAGGTGGAGTAAGACTAGCCAGAGTCACTTCTGGGTGGGAGATGAAGAGGTGAGGTCGAGTAGATCCTACACAGCCATTCCCTTCACTTCTATTGCTAAAGACCAAAAATAAAGACTAAGCACTTTTGCTTATCCTGACTCCAGCTGATTCTAAGGTATCCAGGGTGCTAATATGGTCATCACACTTTTTCACACTAATTATTTTTGGCTTCTGATTATCTCATTCAATTACTTGCTATCTCTCCCAACTTCATATAATCTCAAAAGTTGTTAAGCCATCTAGGATTTTATCCAATCATTTAAGAAAAAAACATTCAGTACAAAAGTTCCAAGGAGATATCTTTGTAGTATTTCACTAGCTACTTTCTATCAACATGACATATTGAACTATTCATTATTGATCCACTAATCCACATCGAGACCATTCTTTGGGTCTCATCATCCAACTATTTCTACCTCATTAGGTAGCCATTCAGCCTGCAGTCCTTCATACTATCTTAATACAATATCATGAAAGACTTTCTCAAATGGCTTGCTTTCTAATAACACAAATCAAAAAAAAAAAAAAAAAAAAGAAAAAAAGAAAGAAAGAAAGTTAAAGAAGTGAGACCCATGTTTTGATGAATCCATGCTAACCATAATATTTACTTTCCTTTCAGAGTAATCACAATTTTTTTAGTAATAGATCCTTTTAATAATATATTCTTTTAAAATATGAATCTTGCCAGGAATTAAAGTCAAGCAGACAAGCATATTGCTGGAAAAATTCTTCTTCCCTCTTTATAAAATCAAGATATTCACCTGACACCAATCATTTAGCACCTCTTATGGTTTATATGATTTTTCAAAATCACCAGCAATGGCTCAGTAATCATACCTATAATTTTTTACACTATATTTTTATTGAGAGGAAATCAAGGTCCAATGATTTCAACTCAGTGAAGAAAATTGGATACTCTCTTATCATCTTTTCATTTTTCTGGGTTTGGGTTTCTTCTTAACCATTCTCTTCACTACTCCCTGCAATATTCTAAAATTAAGATCATTTTTCTTGTTTAAAAACAAAAGCAAAACTAAATAGAAATTGGGAATTGAATACTTGTGTCTTTTTTTCTTTCATTGTCTGATTTTTAAGTCTCATCCCTTCTCTGATCTTTCCCCTAATATATTTTTAATCTTTTTTGTTATCCTTAATATCTATAGATCATACTCTTAAATATGGAAGATATTCCTATTGCTTCATTTCACAGTTAAGAAAACAGATGACAAGAGAAGTTAAACTGCACACATTAGCTTATTCTGGACATTTTCACTTCCAACTTTCTTACAGATTGTGCCAGGGCTATGTTTTCAGCCTAGGTACATGCACATACTTCTATTTCCTTTTACAGAAACAAATGTGGTTTCTTGTGCACAAGAAGTGCAGTCTCTATGCTTTGCTTTCTTATAGGATGGTGATGATGATGATGATGATAATGATGATGATGATAATGATGATGATGATGATGATGATGATGATGATGATGATGATGATGATGATGATATAGCACTCACTATTTTTCAGGAACTATGCTAGTTACTTTACAAATATTATCTCATTTCATTCTCACAACAAACTTGAGAAGTAGATGCTATTATTATCCCCACTTTACAGATGAGAAAATTGAGGCAAGTAAAAGTCAAAGATCATAATTGTGTCATCAGAATTTTAAGATAGTATCTGCCATTTACACAGAATTTTCTTATAGAATCTTAGACTTATCCTTTCTCTGACTCTTTAAAATCTGTTCTCCCAAAGTCTAGTTGTATATGTCATACTATGAGTTAAAAATAAGCTGGGAAAATGAGCAAATAACAGGAAAAGATTCTGACCATAGAAAGTTACTATGATGACAGAAAAAAATCAAAACACATACTCAAAAAGTAATAAAGTTAAAGATTCTACATCCAAAGCCTCCAAGAAAAATATGAATTTGTCTCAGGACATAGAAGAGAGAGTTCAAAAAAGATTTTGAAAATCAAGGAAGAGAAGTAAAGGAAAAATTGGAAAGAGAAATGAGAGTATTGAAAGAAAATCTTGAAAAAAAGTCAACAGTTTGGTGAAGGAGACACTTGTAAAAAAAAAATGCTAAAGAAAACACCACTGTAAAAAACAGATTAGGTCAAATATACAGGAGGCACAAAAATAACGAGGAGAAGAATAACTTAAAAGGCAGAATTGGCCAAATGGAAAGAAAAGCACAAAAATTCACTGAAGAAAAATCTCCTTAATAAGTAGAATTAGCCAAATGGGAAAATTCATTGTAAAAAGTATAATTGGACACAAGGAAAGGGGGGTTAAAAACTCACTGAAGAAAATCATTTCTTAGAAATCAGAAATGAGAAAATGGCAGCTAAGAGATTTATGAGACATCAAGAAACAATAAAACAAAGTCAAAAGAATGAAAAAATAGAAGGAAATGTAAAATATTTCATTGTAAAAAAAATAACTGACCTGGAAAATAGGTCCAGGAAAGATAATTTTAAGCTATCTGGACTATCTGAAAGCTGTGGTCAAAAAAAATCCTAGACATCATCTTTCAAGGAATTATCAAGAAAAACTTCCCTGAGATTCTAAAAGTAGAGGGTAAAATAGAAATTGAAAGAATCTGCTAAATACCTCCTGAAAGAGATCCCAAAATGAAAAGTCTCAAGAATATTATAGCCAAATTCCAGAGCACCCAGGTCAAAGAGAATATATTGCAAGCAGCCTTAAAAAAAAAAAGTCAAGTATTATGGAGTCAGTCAGGATAACACAATATTTAGCAGCTTTTACATTTAAGGATCAAAAGGCTTGGTATACAATATTCCAGAAGACAAATGAGCTAGGATTAAAACCAGAATCACCTACCAAGTAAAACTGAGTATTATTCTTCAGGGGAAGATATGGATATTCAATGATATAAAGGACTTTCTTGATGAAAAGAACAGAGTTGAATAGAAAATTTGACTTTCAAATGCCAGACTCTAGAGAAGCATAGAAAGGTAAATAAGAAAGGAAAATCATAAGAGACTTAATGAAATTAGACTGTTTGCATTCCTATTTGTAACTAATGAGAACTAATATTATAAGTTAGTGTAGTAATATAAGTAGTATAAGTTGGTGTAGTTGTTAGTTGAATATGAAGCAATAATATCTAAAAAAGGTAAGATTAAGGAATGATGGAATGTAGTAGGAGAGAGAGAAAGGAAAGGTAGAATGGGGTAAATTATCACGATTACAAGAAAAACCTTTTAAAGTGGAAGGGAAAGGAGGGACGGGGAAATGAGTGAATCTTTTATCAGAATTGGCTCAAAGGAGGAATAAAATGCACACTCAGTTGGATATAGATACCTATGCTTTCCTTTGGGGAAAAAAGGAGGGAATGTGGAGGAGGCAATAAAAGGGAGGGCAAATGGAGGAGGGGAGAGTCAGAAGCAAAACACTTTTGAGAAGGGACAGAGTGAAAGGACAGAGAGAATAGAATAAACAGTTAGCAAGGACAATTGTGAAAAAAAATTAAAACAAGTTTTTCTGATAAAGACCTCATTTCTCAAATATATAGTGAACTGGTTCAAAATTATAAAAATAAGAGTCATTCCCTAGTAGATCAATGATCAAGAAATAAGAACAGCTTTCAAATAAAGTAATCATAACTACACCATATAAAAATGCTCTAACACACTATTGATTGGAGAAGTGTAAATTAAAACAATTCTGAAGTACTACCTTATACCTATTAGAGTGGCTAAGAAGACAGAAAATGAAAATGACAAATGGTAGAGATGACTTGTGAAAAATAAGATAATAATGCACTGTTGGTGGAGTTGTGAACTGATTCAACCATCTGTACAGAAATGTGGAACTGCATAAAGGGCTATAAAACCATTCATACCCTTTGACCTAGCAAAACCACTACTACATCTGTCTCCCAAAAAAGATAAAAACAAAAAAAAAAAAGAAAGAAAAGTACTGTATATACAAAAAAAAATACAACAGCTCTTTTTTGGGGGCAAAGGATTGGAAATTGAGGAGAAGTCTACCAATTGGAGAATAGCTAAATAATTGTGGTGGAATGCTATTGTGCTATAATAAATGATGAGCAGGATGTTCTCAAAAGAACTTGGAAAGACCTCCATGAGCAGCATGCTGCAAAGTGAATTGTACTGTGTACAATATTGTGAGATGACCAGCTATGAATGATTCTCATTGATACAATGATCCCAGGAACTCTGAAGGACTTGATGAAAAATGCCATTTATACCCAAAGAAAGATCTGATGGTATCTGAATACATACTGAAGCATACTTCTCTTTGTTTTTCTTTGAAAGTTGTTTTACTTCTAGGTTTTCTATCCCAATAAGACTATTATGGAATTTTTTTTGGTGACTACACATATATAACATATCAAATTGTTTGCATTCTCAAATGGGATGAGGAGGAGAAGGGGAAAGAATCTGAAACTCTTGAAAATTTAAAAAATGAATATTAAAAATTGTTTTTACATGTAAGTGGAAGGGAAATACTAAAATTTTTAAAATGTAAACTATCTATCCCTAATGAATTATTCCAGGTCTATTGTAGTAAGCCACCTCCCCACACTCAAATAAGAAATGTGTGCATACTAATTCCTAAATTGTGACCAAAATTTTGGTACACACCCCTTTTATTCATTCATTTACTCTTCATACTGTACATCGACTCTTCATATCTCTCCTCAAGTTCTCAGTGCTTTCTATTCCCACCCCCATCACTGATCATCGTTGCTGCTGAATTATCATTATCATAACAAATTGAGAAGATTAAACATAACAGAACCAGACTCCTTTAATTTCTTTCTGTCCTGACGTATCCCCATTTGCTTTTGATCAATTTACCTGAGTTCATTTCTCTAGTCATGTTTCTTCTTCCGTACCTCTTCTGAACCACAAGATTTGTGTTTCCATTTGCATCATCAAAAATATTTATTAGAAATACTTGAGAATATAAATCACACAGATCTTGTCATTATGGAACATATAATGTGATTAACAGACAACATAAATTCAATAAGATATAATGGATCTTTTTTCCCCAATTGAAGAAGAAAGAAAAGTTAAGAGGGAAACATAACAAGACAAAATAAGACTCTCACAAGCTATGTGACCCTGGAGAAGTAGACTACTCAGCCTTTCTGGGTTTCAGTTTATTCATTTGGAAAGGGGAAAAGTTGGACTAGTCTCCCACCAGTTCTACATTTCTGTAGACCCCTAGGGAAATTACCATGATTATCCTTATTTCCTGACTTCCTGTTTAAAATAGAATTCAGTAACATTCAGATCACCATTCCTCATAGCTTCATGGGCTGAAAGCCTTCCCCAACCCCACTTAATTCTAGTGTCTTTCTTCTGCTAATTATTACTTTTTTTATCCTGTACATAGCTTGCTTGCTTTGTATGTTTGTTCAAATGTTGTCTATATTGTAACTTCTTTAAGAACATGGAATGTCTTTTTTTTTTTTAATCCGCAGTGCTTAACACAGTTCCTGGCACATAGTAGGTACTTAATAAATGTTTATTGATGGATTATAGGGTCACAGATAAATGCCCTATTGTTCAGCAAGAGCTACCAATCTCAGTCTCATTTATTATCTATAAATATCTTTTCTCAGGAAAAGGAAGAAGAATGACATTTCCAGCTTCTTTAACTCTTCATTAACCCTGTTTGGAGAGGTGAGGTTATCCTATTTAGAATAGTCTGGCATCCAGGAATTAATCATCTGAAATGCCATTCTTGAATTTTGAATCACACTCCATTGTCCATAAGTGGCTCCTCCAGTTGGTTTATAACTTCCAAGTATGTGGCTGCAAACATAATCTTGTTAATAAATAACCCCAGCAAGCATTTAGCTGAAAAGCTATTTAGCATCAGCCGGGGTAAGTGACAGAGCAAATTATGATGGAGAACCTCTAATAAAGAACATGAACGATGACTGAGAAGCCAAACTTATCCATAATGAATGTGGTGCAATTAGCCGTGTACTGGGATTGTTGTGTTCTCACAATAGGTGCACATGACCAAAAGGCAACATCAGGACAACTTTGCCTTTCCTTGAGTCTGTATGTGTCTTGGTTAGCATCTTAAGCACGTGCTGTATATTTGGCTCACTGCATTATTGATTTTTAAAATGCACCTATCACTGGGCCTCTAGGTCCATGTCCAAAGAACAATATACCGTTTAAGTAACACTTATTTTCTATAGGTTGTAATTATAGTTATAAACCTGCCAGTACTCCCATGGCATTAGAAAAATGCCTGCCCTATACTCCAGCAGCCTCAGGTCCTGATGAGAGAAGAAGAGTCTGTATGTAAGAAGGGCCTATAAGTGCTCAATAAATCCTGTTGATGATGGAGAAATGTAGATCTCAAAGGCCAAACCAAATGTCCTTTTCCCAGAATTCAATCCCAAGGAGTCTGGCGTCATGCTGCTGCTAATCCCAGTTGCATAAGTAATGAGGTAACCAACCAGAAAAGTGCAGTCTGGAGGACTTTATCGATCAGATTTAGAGCATGCTACTGGGTCTGGAAGAAGGCAGAAGGGAAACTTTACTATAGAATTTGCGTGTTATTTTCTGTGAGTGCTGAGAGAGAATTAGACAAAGAATACCTGACTAATAGGCAGAAGATCTAAATTTCAGATCCAGCTTTGTCCCTAAATGGAGGTTTAGAGAGACTAACTTGTTTGACATCACCCTTGAGGTTACAAATTATATGAGGAATCTCATCTTTCTTGTTGCCCAATGGCCAACCTTTTTATTAAAGCTTTTTTATTTTCAAAACATATGCATAGATCATTTTCAGCATTCACCCTAGCAAAATCACATGCTCCAAATTTTTTCTCCCTCCCTTCCCCCATCTACTCCCCTAGATGGCAAGTAACTCAATATATGTTAAACATAAGCAATTCTTCTATGTATATATTTCCACAATTACCATGCTGCACAAGAAAAATAAGCTTAAAAAATAATGAGAAAGAAAACACAATGCAAGCAAACAACAACAAAAGAGTGAAAATGCTACATTGTGATCCACTCATTTCCCTCAGACCTCTTTCTGTGTGCAGATGGCTCTCTCCATCACAAGTCTATTGGAATTGTTGAAAAGAGCCGTGTCCATCAGAATTGATCAGTGAGTATCTGTATTGTTGCTGTGTACAATGATATTAATCTTTTGGGGATATAAGCCCAGTAAAGAACTGCTGGATCAAAGGGTATGCACAGCTTGATAGCCCTTTGGGCATAGTTCCAAATTGCTCTTCAGAACAACTAAATCAGTTCCACAACTCCACCAATAATGTATCAGTATCCCAGTTTTCCCACATCTCCTACATTCATCATGATCTTTTCCTGTCATCTTAGCCAATCTGAGAGGTTTGTAGTGGTACCTCAGAGTTGTCTTAATTTGCATTTCTCTGATCACAAGTGATTTAGAGCACTTTTTCATATGTCTAGAAATGGTTGCAATTTCTTCATCTGAAAGTCTGTTCATATCCTTTGATCATTTATCAATTGGAGAATGGCAAATTTGAGTCAATTCTCTATACATTTTAGAAATGAGGCCTTTATCAGAACTCTTGAATGTAATTTTTCCCCCACTGACCAGTCTTTTCCTTGATGTTAACTAACATTTCCCTACAATTCTGTTGGCTGAATAGCCAATAGTTTAGATCTTCTCTGATTGGTTTAACACATTTTTCTCATTATTAATTAAAAGTTGAATTAAATAATCATTGTTTCCTTTCACTCTAAAAACATTGATTCCAAGTCAAGAAAAGCCCAAAGTATAACAGATGAGTCTGGAAAGATAACTGGATGAAATAAGCATCTTTGCTGACTCCCCTCATCCCATTAATTGTTAGATTCTTTCAAGTCAGACAAAAAGCTCTTTGTAAGGTTGTTTTGAAGATGATGCATTGTGTTTATCACCTAACCTAATTTCTGACTGGTATTCTTGTATGGGTCCATAAAGGATTTTCCATGTCTTTCTTATCATCAAAAATTCTTATCCAAGTAGGCTGTAGTTATGACTATTGGGGGAATAATGTGAGAGCAATGGCATATATATATATATATATATATATATATATATATATATATATATATATATATATATATATATATATATATATATATATATATATATATATATAAGGTGAGAGGAAGAAAGGAGGAATGGAATAAGAAGGGCCAGTGATTTTATTAAGATATATGGAGAGATGGCTGAAGCTACCTTTTTTCTCTGCTTTCCCCCTATTTCCTGCTATTTCTGATATACCTTCATTGGTTTGGTCTCCTTTCTTCTTATCTTTTCACTTCTCTCTGCCTTCTCTTCTTTTCTTACCAAAGTAATGAAGAAAAGAAAAATATGAGGAAATAGAATAGGAGATTGGGAAGAGGAGGAAATAAAATCAAGAGGCTTTCAAAATGTTTTCAACATTTAAAAAAAATCCCTTTTTCAAAATAAACCTTTAGAAATTTATGAGATTATTTTCTTCATTTGATATACTCGCTATAGGATGGAGAGACATTATAAGGAATAAGAAAACTACATTAATAAATACTTGGTCATAGATACCACCTTACTAATAAAATAATAAGTGTGGACTTTACCTCAGAGCTAAAAATTCCTTTCCTGTTATTTGAGGGATGGGAAAATGAAGCAATTAAGTGACTTGACCAGGGTCACACAGCTAGCAAATGTTAAATATCTGAGCCCGAATTTATACTCAGGTCCTCTTGACTCTAGGGCTGATGCTCTATTTACCATGCCATTTAACTGCACCTTGTTATTTTTTAAACCAAACCTCACCAGTCATTTCCCCCAAAATGTTAAAATCTAGTTAAGAATATACCTATCTAATGAATCTAGAATAAGGGGAAAGGTAAATTGGAGTAGGGGGCAGGGGGATCTTTGTATTCTATATCTGTGATAAGGATTTGGTATCTAAGATTTGTAAGCAATTAACAGCTAACACCACACTGATGACTTATGTTAAACTTAAATCTTCACTAAAATCTTCAGATTTTTTTCAGAACAAAACTTATCTCTAACCATATCTTACCTATCATGATGATCAAGATGATCTTTTTTTTAACCTTAATATGTCTTCATATTTACTCCATATAAGTTTCATCTTATCTGAGTCAGCCCAGTGACCCTAACAATATCCTTTGGGATGCTGACTGTCATACACTATTAGCTACCCATTCCAGCTTTGTGCCATCTGAAAATCTGATAAGCATGCAATCAACAATTTATCTAAGTTATTAATAAAAATAATAAATAGAGGGTGATTTGAAGTCAAGTAGGGCAGCTACATGTAGAAGTTTTAGGATAAATATTAGACCCTTTACATAATTAGGTCCCATTTCATCTTCTTTAGATTTTTTTCATTAATTTTTTTGATATTCTTGACTTTTTTCTAGCTCAATAAAATGTTTGATAGTTTAATTGTAATGGCAGTGAATAAGTAGATTAGTTTAGGTGGAATTGTCTTTTTATTATATTGGCTCACCTATGAGCAATTAATATTTCTCAAATTATTTAAATCTAACTTTGTATAAAATATTTTATAATTACATCCATATAGTTCTTGCTTTGTCACAGCAAAACTCCCAGGTATTTTATGTTATCTAAAAGTGCTTTAAATGAAATATCTCTTGACTATCTCTTTTTTTGCAGGGCTTTATTAGTGATATATAGAAATGCTGATGATTTATATGGATTTATTTTATATCCTGCTACTTTGCTAAAATTATTGATTACTTTGATTGATTTTTACTTGAATTTCCTAATTTTAGTTGCTTTTCCAAGCAAACCATCATACCATTTCAAAAAAAGAGATAGTTTTATTTCCTCAATTTCCATTCTGATTCTGAATTTTTTTTCCTTTTTTATTGTTAATGCTAGCATTTCTAGTACAATATTTAATAACACTGGTGATGGTGGACATCCTTGTTTCATTTATGATCTTTTTGGGAAGGCTTCTAGCTTATCCCTGTTAGAGATAATGTTTGTTAAAGATAATTTTAAGGAAAGACCCTTTTGTATCCTTGCTTTCAAGTGTTTTTAATAAGAATTAGTGCTTTATCTTGCCAAAATATTTTTCTCCATCTATTGATATAATCAATTTTGGCTGCTTTTGTTAGATAATCAATTATGTTAATAGTTTTTCTCATATTGAACCAGCCTCATGTTCCTGGTATAAACTGTACTCAGTTATAATGTATAACTTCATGATATATTGCTATGGGCTCCTAGCTAGTATTTTATTTAGGATTTTGGCATCAATACTCACTAGTAAAATTGGTCTATAATTTTCTTTCTCTGTTTTTGCTCTTCCTGGTTTAGTTTTCAGCACAATATTTTTCTTATAAAATAGGGTTTGTTAGGACTCCTTTGCCTGTTATTCCAAACAATTTATCTAATATTGAAATTACTTGACATTTAAATGTTTGGTAGAATTTACTTGTAAATCCATCTGGTACTGATGCTTTTTCTTAGGAACCTCATTTATGATCTGTTCAATTTCTTTTTCTTTTTCTAAAATGGGTTTATTAGAAATTCTATTTCTCTTCTGTTAATCCGGGCAGTTTTATAAACATTATAAGCATTTATAAGCATTATATTCTTATAAGCACTATAAGCAGAATTGGGCAAAATAACTCATAATAATTGCTTTAATTTCATCTTCATTAGTGGTATATTTATCCTTTCCATTTTTATATAAATGATGTTGTTTTTCTTCTCTCTCTTTTAAAAATCATATTAACCATTAGCTTATCTATTTTGTTGGGGTTTTTTTCATAAAATCATATACTGGTGTTATTTATTAATTTAATTATTTTCTTCAAGTCAATTTTATTAATCCTGTCTTTATTTTATTTATTCCAATTTGGTTATTCAGGAGAGATTCTCTATTGGACATTCTTGTTGCTGAATATCTTCTTGACTCACTGTTTCAACTCCTACTGACATGGGCAGGCTGGTTACCCCAAAGGGCAGTTGATTACTTCTTCTAACAGGATTCTAGGAAGGGGGATAACTCATAGTAGTTGGGGATTCTAAATGACTTAGAAGCCCCCATCTGGTGTACCCCCCTCAATATAGAGCTACAAATTAGCAGCAAAGGATATTTATTGAAAAGGTATAGCAAGGACAAAAGTCATGAAAACACACACACACACACACACACACACACCAATCAAACTAAGGCACAATATCTTATCTGTATAGACTCAGTGCCTACGGAGAGTGGGCTCAAACTTCATGAAAGTTGAAAAAGAAAACCCATTAACCTGAAGGGAGGCAGAAATACATACATACATACATATATATATATATATATATATATATATATATATATATATATATATATATATATGTATATATATATATATATGTATGTGTGTGTGTGTGTGTGTGTAATAAACACACACACACACACACACACACACACACACACACACACAAGCCCAGCATCATGAATTCATGGATACATGGTAGTCATTGAAGGGAAGAGATCTCAAAGTCTTACATATCAAGTCCTTCTCACTTGAAATGAGTCAGGGAGGAAGACAAGAGACCATTTGCTCAAATGTTTTACATGTACTCTTAGTTCACACCTTAGCCAACTAAAAGTCTATCACCACATTGCCAATCCCTTAAATCCCTCATATCTAGAAATGGACTTATTAAGTCTCCATGTTTTGAATTGGAAGCAAACAGGGAACACTGAGCATGCTAAATATAACCTAGCAAGATGTACACATCTCCTATGCACTATGTAGTAAATCTTCATCAGTTAGATCCCCACTACAAATATAAAAGTCATTCTTTGAAGAGAAAACAATTAAGACTTTACCTTCTCTCTGATGTCAGTTTTCATCATGCCATTTGTCCCAAGTAAAGGTCCAATGCCTTCAATCCTCCTGGTTTTTTTTTTCAATATAACTTTAAAACTTTTGTTGTTTTTGTTCTTAACTTCCTGTGTGAGGCTCTGATCATTTTGATGTTCACTATTTCTGACACTATTTTTATAGGAACATGCCATAGTCTTATATTCATCTTCTGCTACGTGGTCTTGCTTTCATATTATATATATATATATATATATATATATATATATATATATATATATACACACACATATATATACATATATATTTTTTTAATATTCAGATTATTCGGTGACTTCCTTATGCATTCACATCAGTCTCATCAGCCAGATTCCCCTTTTTCCTCCTCACTTTGAGGAAGACATTCTTTATGTCTTCATAGCTTCATTATTGAACATCCCCCATCCTTCCTACTCTGGCAAACTTTTCTATTTTTCCTCTGAATCTTTGAAATAAGCTTTTCCAAAATCTGTGATTTGTGTCAGACTATGCCACATCTCCCCTGCTCCACCATAAACTATAGAAAGGAGTAGTCAACTCCCCACCCCCAAAGTTCCCACCACTTCACTCCAGAAATCACTTCCTCCCTATTATTAAGAATCGGTTTCAAATTTCCCCTTCTTGGTTTCTCTACCTTTTGAAGGATGAAATCCTTATAAGGCAGAACAAGGAGGTATAAGCTAATCAGATTTTGGCAGAAAGGGAACTCCAATAATAGTTTGAAATTTTTTAAGTTTCCCATTACTACTATGTTATGTTTCCATACCAAGAATATGATTTGTTTCTCTTCCTCTTCATGTATTCTCTCTTTCTGTCCAATGGCAAAATTTGAACTTCATCTAAGTATTTCACTGAGGTTCCTGCATTTTCTCACATGAATATACCTTCTTAATATACATTACTAAACCTCTGTGAGATAGTTTCCCTTTATTCTTTTGATCTCCTTTTTCCTTTCCCTTGACTTTCTTCCTTCTATTCATTCATCTATAACTATCTTTCTATCCATCAACTACATTTACAATCTATATCAATCTTTTTCATCTATCATGTTTTTTCTGAATTATCTTTTTTTAGGGTCATTCTGTGACTTATGAAGAGAAGGGTCATATCCTGCCATATTGTGTATTTGTTTAGAATGTTTTAAGATTGTTATTAAAAAATTCTTAGAGCATAAAGATTACCAGTCCTAAGCCAAAATCTAATACAATTATGTTGTTGTGAAGATATTTTAGAAACAACAAATGGTGAAGCATATGGTAAAGGTATAGCTGCTGCTATTATATCTCTCCTTATAGTCTATAGTCAAAAACATCAGAATTATTCTGAAAAGAAAGATCAATGGATTCTTTATGTGTCTTCGCTTCAGTAGGGGGTGGGGTAGAACTGCTCCTGTGAGGTCCTTCTTTAAGGCTTTCCACAGTTTCAGAGTTGGATTGTGGTCTAGGCAATCAGCTATCTCATATAATTCCAACTATTCAACCCAGGGCCAGCTGAGGCAATCAATCATGGATATAGACTTCCCACCAAACAAAATCGACTTCTGTTGTATAAGAAACTACTCCAATTTGCTGATTCCTTGTAGAGTTTTGTTTTTGGAGTAATACAGTATTCCTGATGTTGAATTGTTATAATTGACTAAATAAAGTCAAGTCTAATCTTTGTTGGGGGAAGAGGGATTTGTATCTAAAACTATCTTTTGTAAAGCTTTTTGGAAACAGCTTTTTCACTAAGTTTCATCTAGGTATTCACAAGTGATGGAAGATTTATAAATCAGTTCATCTTTGCTAGTCTCCTGAATTGGTACACACTATGACAAATATTAGTTGTGTGAACATAGGCATTTAATTTAGCCTGTTTGGTCCCCTAGGCAATTTTTGTGAATATAAATTACAGAGAAATTGCCGATCTCCTTCAGTGGAAGCAATTCTTAGATTCGTACCACTAAAATCATAGGTCTGCAATATACATATGCATGCATAATTACACACATTATCTAGTACTTAGTAGGATTACCCATTTCTCCCCTTTTAGATTTAACCTTAAATTTTAAAATTGATACTAAAATATTGTGTTATTTTTTTCGTAGTTAATATTGTATTACTGCTAGTCAAGGAGCAGTGTGGGTAAATATAAATCATCATCATAAAGATGTCCACAAACTATAAATTTATGGTCACAGTGTTCCATGAAATATATAAAAACCAAACAAATTTGTACTGCTGGGTTTTTTTGAGGATGACACAGCAGAAAATAGGACAGAGGGTACTAAAAATCATATTATTCTCAGACTGTCAACAAACAGAAATTATTAGCACTCTTAATGAGTAATCTTTGTCAAATGGCCAACAAAACTGATGCACATCAGAAGGAACTGAATTAAACCCGTCATTCCAGTTAGGAACCCCAAGAAAAGGCAGGTAGCAGCATAGGGAAAGAAATGCACTCTGAAGATCAGCACAAATTCCAAGACCAACCCATCCCCTAGCCAGCTACACAGCCTAGAGCCACCTTCTTCTACCTCCTGAATTCAACCTACTCCTCACACCCCACACAGATTTGGCTCTTGCCCTCTCTTTCTCCTTTTTCTCCCTTTCTTTTCCCTCTCCTTCTCTTTCTCCCTTTTCTCTCCTTCTCCCTCTTTTTCTTTCCCTCTGCCTCTCTTTCTTTCCTTCTTTTTCTCTCTTTCATACATACACACATTCTGTGTGTGTCTATTTCATTCACTAAAAAATCTCTTCTTATTCTATCACAAAACATCACCACCTAATGACTGGAAGGTGTTGCCATGCCAAATCTATACTTTCCTGATGTTCTGGAACAGCCTGTAGTGATAGACAGCTGTGAGCATGGTGTCTGCTCTGAACAGCTGTCTGTCTTCACCTGAGATCCTCCACCATAACATCTATATTAACATTTTTTACCTAAATGATGCCAGAAATACTTGCAGATAAATGGAAGAAATATTCATAAGTCCTCCACAGAGGTTGATAGGATTCTTTTCATTGTATATGCAAAAGCTATAAGAAAGATCTTTTTCATGGGAGCCTCCCTCATCTTTCCTTGCATCAAGAGTGAGCTAACCAAGTGCCAGGAAAACAATTAATTGCAGGCCAGCAAGATTTTAAATTGAAGAAATATAGTAATTTTGTTAGGCACTTCACAAAGTTCTCTAAATTAAGTCAACCTGGACTTTAATGTGAAGGCTTTCATAAAACAAGGCAAGAAAAATACATAAATTGAGAGAGAATTAGAATAAAAAATGAAGGAATTAAAAAGCAATTTTAGCATTTACCATGTACTGGGTGCGTAGACACACAAAAATAACGCTCACCAAAAAAGACACACAAATGATTTCAAAGAGTTCATATTCCAATAGAGGTAGGGTATATGGGAAATTTCAGTTACAAGTCAGATGAAAAGTCCCCATGGTTCTTCAGGCACAGCAACAAAATGGATGGTAATTAATCTCCTTTCATGTTATTTATGTTGATGAATCCATATCTACATCTGATGCTGAATTCATTAACAGTGCCAAAATTTCCACTTTGGTGGAAAGAATTTTTTTTAGGATCTTTAGTGGCTGTAAATTGAGGAGCTGTGATACCCAATGAAGCAATTAGCAGGTGGAATCTCCACAAGAACTGATCCCTTGGATAATGGATTAGACAAGGACTGGATGCAGGGGGCCAGAGGGATCAGGACAGTACTACTATTCCAAGAGCTTCATGGTAAATAAGAGAGCAGTTAGCAATTGGCGTTGGTTAGGGCAAGGATAGAGGAGGAATTCTATATAGGATTAATCTCCTTTATAAAGGCTATGGGAGCTAGGCTGGAAGCAAAGCCAGTGGCTAATATAATGTTATTTTATATAACGTTATTATTATATACATATATATATAATAACATAATTATTATAATAATATTATAACAATGTATAACAACAAAATAACATTTTATTGTATTATAACATTATGATATGTTATTCAGTCTGACAGGAGGGGATAGGTTGAAGTAGAAGATAGTAGCAACAGTTTTTACTCATCCAGCAGCGACCATGTTTTGTTTCTCCTTCAGAGATCCCTGTGGTCAAAAGCTCATCAGAAATCTGACCCCTTTACGCCATGAATACTTTAAAGAAAGAAGCAAATAGATTTGGTCATCAGGAACATTGAACCTCACAAAAAGACAGAGAGATAGAGGCAGAAACAAAAAGAAACCGGCAGAGAGAAGTACACTACATCTTCTCAGAAAGGAAAAATGATTATTATTGTATATTTTCATATTATCTCCTTTTAGAATGAGCTTTTGAAAAGTAACATTTTTAATTCATGAGGATAGGGGTGAAAACCAATGGCAAATTACAAAGAATGATAAAGATGAGAAGACAATATCTGTAATACAATTTGTTTAAATAAGCTGTCAGTGTTTTTAAAATGCTAAATGACCAAAGGTAAAGGACATTGAAATTGATTATTCCTTTTTCTTAGTGACATTTGACTAATGCAAAAAGGTTGTCATAAGGATGATGTTGATTTTTTAAAAATGGTCTTAGCTTAAAGCAATCAGTAATTGTTGAAAAAATGTTCTATCACTATTGATTAGAAAAATGCAATTTAAAACATTTCTGAGGTATCTCCTTATATCTATCAAATTACTTAATATGACAGAAAAGGAAAATGATAAACATTAGAAGAAATGTGAGAAAATTGGAAGACTAATGCATTGTTGCTGGAGTTACGAACTGATCCAACCATTCTAGAAAGCAGTTTAAAGCGGTACCCAAAGGGTTAAGACAACTTCAAGGCTGGCGTTCCATCCACTCTACCACCTAGCTTCCCCCCAATACTTCTTTAGATTTGCTAGCATTTTAGCCAAAATGATAGCAAAATTACTACTAATATACTAGTTATTACTTTAAAAATTTAATGTTTGTTTAAATGTTTGTAAAGTAGCATCATTATTATAAGTCTATTGCCTCACAAAACATGGAAAAGCAAATGACGGTAAAATGAGTCATTAGAAAATTTGCTATGAGATCCATAAATGTTATAAAACCTTGAGATATTTGTAGAGGAAACAGGGAGAACAACAAATCAACATGAAATGGGACAGATCTGCTGGCATTTCTAGTCTATCAACAATGAAGGAACTAGTAACAAAATGGAGAAGAAAACCAGGATCCAAAAAGATCTTAATAAACTAGACTACTAGATTGAATCCAATTAGATGAAATTCTATAATGAAAAATGTAAAAGTCTTGTGCTTGAGTATAAAAAAGAAATCAACTTCACAAGTTAAAGATTGAACAGGTTTGCCTTCAAAATTAGATTTTAATTATTCTTTTAAAAAATGTTTATGAGTTTTAGTGTGCTATCAGCTCAATGTGAGTCAAGAGTATGATGTGGCTGCCAGTTTTACTGTTGGTCAATCATTTTTAATCACTTTCAATCCTTTGTGACTTCACTTGGAGTTTTCTTGTCAGAATGGTTGGCCATTTCCTTCTCCAGCTCATTTACAGATGAAAAACTGAGCCAAAGGGGGTTGAGTGACTTGCCTAGAATCACACAGCTAATAAGTATCTGAGACTGGATTTGAAATCAGGAAAATGATTCTTCCTAACTTCAGAACTAGAACTCTAATCCATTACACCATCTCACTGCCCTGCTGCTAAGTAAGGAAATGCAATCTTGGGCTGCAGGGGCACAAGTGGGCAGAACTAGGGAGGTGATGTATGCTGCCCTCATCAGACCTCACCTAGAGTCTTGTCTGTAGTTCTAAGTACCAATTTAAAGTATTAAGAAGCTAGAGAATATAGGGATGAAGGCCCTTGTGTTTATGTCATTTAAAAATCAGCTGAAAGAACTTGGGACTTTAGAACTTGGGACTTTGTTTGGACAATCCGTTCATTGCCAGAGTTAGGAAATAAAAAGAATGTTTCACAAAAGAATTCAAAAGAATTTTTAAAATGGAGCTATTTCCTTAATCAACAGTGGTTCCAAAAGCAAAAAAAACAAAGCAAACCATAGATGATGAAGGAAAAGAAAAGCAAGATCTGAAGCCAACTTACTAATCCTTCTGGGACTTTTTAAGGAGTTACCTCTCAGTAATTGGAAATTACCAAGAGATGAAATATTTCTTTCCTTTTAAATCCACATATGCTGCCCAGAAGACCCTCAGGCTTCCTGTAATTTTTATTAAGAATTCCAGATATTCAGGCAATAATTTTCAGATACCATGACTCCTGTTAACACCATGAGGTCTGGAATTTGTACTCCAGATGATTGATCCTGAATTCACTTTTTATAGACATAGCACTCCTTAAATTTTGAACAACAAATTATATCTAGAATAAACGAAATTGATAGACATAAGATAGCAACTAAAAATTAATTGAAATTAAATTTCAGAGTCACTGACTTGAAATGGAAAATAAGCAGTTATATTAATGAGGAGATGTTCTTTTGCTTTTATAATTTTAAGACATAAAATTTTCACTTTTAGGAGATTGGTTGAATTTGCCTGAAAAAATTATTTAATGTTTACCCCGGGGGGGGGGTAAAATGTTAAACTAGATGCTCTTTAAACTCTTCTAGCTCTAAATCCTATGATGTCCTGATTACCAAGCTATATTCTGAATTAACAAGATGTGGTATAGCCCACTGGTTTGGGATAAGTAAGTGGCACAGGGAATAATGCACTGGATTTGGTGTTAAGAACTTGAGATCAAATCTGGCCTCATATTCTTACTAACTCTGTGACCCTGAGCAAGTAATTTACCTCTGTATGTCTCAATTTCCTTCTGTAAAATGAGGACAAAAATAGCGCCTATGCCCCAGGTTATTCTGAGAATCAATGAAATAATATTTGTAAAGTGCTTATTAGAATGTCTGGTCCACAAAAGTCAATTAGTTAATACTTGTTTTAATTTTTTAAAAAGGTTATTATTGGGGTCAATAAGATCTGAATGGTTTCCACCCTGATGCCAGCTGTGTTCCTAATGGCACGTCACTTTAAGGATATAACTTCTCAGGGCTCCCTTTTCCTTATTGTTCAGTCATTTCAGCCCTGTCTGACTCTTTTGTGAGGTTGTAAGGTTTTCTTGGCAGATACTGGAGTACTTTGCCATTTCCTTCTCCAGCTCATTTTACAGATGAGGAAACTGAGATAAAGTTAAGTGACTTGCCCAGGGTCACACAGTTAGGAAGTGTCTGAGGTTGGATATGAACTCAGGAAGATTTATCTTCCTGACTTTAGGCCTATCTACTGAGCCATCTAGCTGCCCTCAGTGCCTCCAAGCAACTATAAATTGCATACTACAAATATAAATATGTGTGTGTGTATATAGTATTTATGTTATAATGTAGGTATATGTAAATAGGTATAGAATATAATATACAGACAAGTTGCCATCATGCCTCAGTGTAAAGAATTTCCACAATGGAAGTTCAGTAAGGCTGATAAAAAATCTACAGATCAGACCACAAAACAAATAGACAATTCTACACCACCACTCTCTCTTTGCAATTCTGACATATACTTCCCAGAATAGACTAAAAAGATCATGTTGCTTTAACAGTAACCTTTAAATCATTCTAAACTTCCCAATGAGCAATAAAAATCTAATGTTAAATGCAGGTCAAAATCAATCTGCTACCTCTGAGGAAAGCACATGGTCTTTTATCGTACTGTCAATCGTCATTTTGGCCTCAGAAATAGATTTTATTTTACAGAGATCTTTGTTGTACTGAACTTCAAACAGTAATAATAAACATGTGATAGTGTTAATTTGGAAATAAAAATATGAAGCTATATGGTTAAGGGGATTCTGATACAATGCAGTAATCATAAAGTACTGCCTTCTACACCAAGTCCTTCCTGGTCACCCAGTTAATCTTCTCATTTCCCCCAACATAATATACTATTATTTTGTATTTACTTCTCTGTGTAAATGTTGTTGCTCCATAGTAGAAAGTAAGCTTCTTGAGGGTAGAAATTATTTCATTTTTGTCATTGTATACTTAGCACATAATAAGGTCATCTGTTGTATTTGAGTTTTTTTTTTCAGTCATGTCTGACTCTTTGTGACCCCATATGGGGAAATTCTTGGCAAAGATACTGCAATTGTCATTTCCTTCTCCAATTAATTTTATAGATGAAGCAAACAAGGTGGAGGAACTTCTCCAGGAATTGTCTCAAGCCAAATTTGAACTCAAGAAGATGTCTTTCTGAGTCCAAAGCACTCCATGCAGAATGGCACCTCCTCATTGCCCTTAGTAAGGGACATAATCACTCAATAAATGCTTCTTGAATTGAATTGATGCAAATCAAATAAGAATTTTGGATATGCAACTGAATATTTTTGGCATGCACAATTATTTCCTACCTAGTCCATTAAGGTGTTTCCCTGTTTATCTATTCCTATCCCCCCCCCAAAAAAAAAACTTTTTTTAGAACACACCTTAATTGAAAAGATATTATTTATTTTTTATTGGCATATCAAACTATGGCTATTTTCATAAGCATATGCTGAAATCAGCTACTGCTGAGAAATGCAGTCATTCATTCCATTTCTGCTCCTGAGTTGTGTGAATTCATGGTTACATAGAAGGAGCGAGATTGCTCAGTGGATAAAACAGTTAGCCTACAGTCAAGGAGGCCTACGTTCAGTTCTTACCTCAGGCACTTAGAAAACTATGAATTTGAGCAAGTCAATTGATGTCTGTTTGCCTCCATTTCCTCAACTGTGAGGAATGAGATCATAGCACCCATCTCCTAGAGTTGTTGTGAAGATCAGATGAGATAAACTTTGAAAACACTTAGCACAGTGCCTAGCACATAATAGGTGCTATATAAATACTTGTTATCTTTGACTAGGACCCACCGGTCTCCTACTGAGCTGACATAGCTATCCACCATGATTTTTACATCCATTTTTCCTTCACATCTAGTTTTACCATGTACATAAACATATTCTCTGCTTATTTAGGTCACATCTGGGTGAAGACAAATGATCAAAAACCAAAACATTAAATTAAATAGTTTAACTTGGTTCTACACACAAGATATATCAGTTTAAATGACTTTTACACTAAATAAACTGGCTGTTCCATCATGTAGTAAACACAGTTGGGCATTTTAAGGATTACTCTGTAGTTAAAATGTTTATAAAGTGATATCTTGAAAAATTTTTGATTAGAAGAAAGAAGGGAGATTTTCAACCAGCCAACAAGTCAACAAACATCTCTACTTACAAATAGCTTGCATTCTTATAGGAGATAAATATATCATAAATAAATATTAAAAGAAAAAATACTACATGGCTAAAAAAAGGTAGTTTCAGGAGACCATTAGCAACTGAGGGGACTTTATGAGTCTTTAAAAAGACTTTATGAAGAAGATAGAGTTTAAGCTGTATATTGAAGAAAGAGGTATTTCTTTCCAGTGGATCAGAGAAATGCATTGTGCTGTGTGTGTGTGTGTGTGTGTGTGTGTGTGTGTGTGTGTGTGTGTGTTTGTATGTGGGGGGTGTCAGAAGACAAATCTAATCTTCTAACCTCAAAATGATACATAAAGGAACACAGAAACACCCCCAAAAGAAACACCCAAAAACACTCTAGAAAGAAACAGCTACCCCACAAAGAAATACACAGGGACACCTCACAAACACAAACACACAGAGACATCCCAAAAAAGAAACATAAAGAAACCTTCCCTGAAGCACATTTCTAGCTTCAACTCTAGAGAAATCTCCCAGAAAATTATTATAGAATGTAGAATTCCCTTCCAAGCTCCCCAGATGCTGACATAGAAGTTTCTAGACTCTTACTTCCTCTGCTGTCATCTATCAAATTTTGTTTAGAAGCTGGGGGTGAGATACAGGGAAAAGATAGAACCTCAAAGTTGGAAGGAACCTCAACCACCAACTCGTCCAACTCACTAAAGAACCTGTGTAACCCTCTTGATAAGACATCATCTGCTTCTTCATGGAGATCTAGAAAGAGGAAAATCCATTGGACTTCCTAAGGACACCCCTTCTACTTTTGGATAGGTCTACTTGACAGAATGCAGAAAAGGGATCTGAAAATGTGGCTTTGCCAGCTGGATCAACTGTCAGCAAAATTATGTGTTTGTTGTCTAATTCCTCTGGGAACATGAAATCTGTTTTGCCACAGCGTAGTGACTAGAGTGGGGGACCCAGAGGCTACTGGAGCTGCCAGCCACAAGTCTCTCCCCAATCCAGGCCATGCCCTACTAAGCTGCCAGAGTGACCTTCCTAAAGCTCAGATCTGACCATGTCAGACAACCCACTCTCATTACCTCTTCCCAACACACTTATACTCTCAATAAACTCCAGTGGCTCCCTGTCACCTTCAATATCAAATATTTAACCTTCTACTTGACATTCAAAAATCCTTCCTAACCTATTCCCAATATTTTTCAGTCTTCTTACAAGTGACACCCCCACTCCCATCTTTCACATAGTCTTTGATCCAGAGACACGGCCTTCTTACTGTGCCTTGAATGAGCTCCATCTTCAAACCCAAATCATTTTCATTTATTGTACCCTCCGAGCCCCTACTCAGTGCTTTCCTTCCTCAACTCTCCTTCCAGATTTCCCAGCTTCCTTCAAGTCTCAGATAAAATTCCACCTTCTACAGAAAGACCTTCCTGGTCCCTCTTAATTCTAATGTCTTTTTGCTGTTGATCATTTCCAAATTAAACTGTATTTAGCTTATTTATACTGATTACTTCATGTCATCTCCATTAGACTGGAAGTTCCTGGAAAGCAGTGAGTATCTTTTGCCTTTCTTTCTGTCCATGGAGCTTAGCACAGTACCTGGCGAATAGTAAGTATTTAATAAACATTCATTTACTGATTGACTGACAAAGATCTGGGTTCAAATTATGTTTTTGTAACTTGATAATTGTGTTTCCCTGGGCAAGACACAATCTCTCGGATTCTTCGTTTCCTTCTCTGTAAGATAAGAAGATTAGAATAAGTGGCCTCTAAGATTCCTTCTGACACTAACTCATACCCTTCTCTGCATCTTGGTATCCTCATATTATCTTCCCTCCATTGTTTCCCTCCCAAAACCTTTTTGCTATTGTTCAGATTTGCCATGACCCTGTTTAAAGTGTTCCTTGGCAAAGGTCCTGGAGGGGCTTGCCATTTCCTTCTCCAGTTCATTTTACAATTGAGGAAACTGAGTCAAACAGGGTTAAGTGACTTTTCCAGAGTCATACAATTGTTAAGTATCTAAGGTGAGATTTGAACTCAGGAAACTTGGTCTTCCTGACTTCAGACCTGGCCCTCTAACCACTGTACTATATACCTGCCCCCAAATCTCCTATTCAATAAATCAGACTGAAAGCCAATTGATTGATAATTGCTTATCCCCTACCCCACAAAGATTTTTGCATTTTAAGAGGTATTAGACACTTAAGCTAAAAGAATGATCTATGCAAATTCAGATACCCATTAATAGGAAATGAATTTATTTATTTTCTCATGGTACTCTTCTAGGAGTCTTAGAACAATAGCACTAATTGGCTCTCATTTCTAAGGACCCATATTACTTTAAGCAACAATTCTTTGAATGAAATACTATATATAAAATATCATATAAGATTATGAATCAACGGAATGTGGAAAGATTGCTTACCATTCTAATTTCAAACATCTTTCTGGACTTTCTAAAGTCACATGGATTTTATTCTTCTTTCCTTTCCCTCTCTTTTCTCCATAGAGATGGCAAAAGCTTTAATAATCCCAGAGGAGGGGAGCCATAATGTTTAAACAATAGGCATAATTTTTTAATATGCCTTTTCTCTGAATGTCACATGTGTTTACCATTGTTCATCTAGTGAAACTAAAACCCCCTTCTGAGTCTTATACACAACATGTGAAAACTTAGCCTACTTAAAAAAAATGTTAACAAAAGCAGATTCACTTCTGCAGAGGAAAAAGGAACAATTCCCCTGCCAGTGTGCCAACTGGAGAGTTGTTCTGGGGTCAGCACCAATCCATGGGTTTACATTTTTAGGGAGTATCCACCCAGCAGCTGTGTTTCAATCATCTTTAAAGCAATACTGCCTCCCACCCCCTCCACCCTAAGTTCCTGAATTGTAATCAAAAGAACACAAAATTGAATATGCAATGAAATATACATTATGCTCCATTGTGGAAATGCCTAATTACTGTACTATACATGCTAGGCCGGAGATTGACTGAAGGCAAGAGAATGAGACAGAGTTGAGGCTATTTCTGGGCTAAATCCAGCCAGCCAGTGAATGGTACAGACCTTATCTTGTGCCAAGGACAAGACTATGGAATACAGAAATGCATAAGGGCACAGAAAAGATGGATTAAGGTTTATTTTGAAAGAGATAGCCTTCCAACTGCGTTTCTGACCCTCTGGCCTTTGCCATCATTGACTCAGTTATCTTCTTATCCTGGAATTTCCCTCTTCATCTGAGAATTTCTCATCCTGGAACAACTTTCTACTATACTAATCCAGTTTTGAAGTGATCTTCTCTTTATTTGTTATCCTCTCCCTTTAGAAATGGAAGCTACCTGAGGGCAGGAAGTTTTCCTTCTTTTGGCTACACGTATGCTATTTTCTCCCTTTGGAGTGGAAGCTCCCGGGGGACAGCCTTTTTTTGGCTAGATAGTTATTTGTATCCCCAGTGTTTAGTACAGTGTCTGGCATATAGTAAGTGCTTCTTACTATAAATGTTTATTCTTTTGCCTTAACTTCATATGTTAAGTACTTTTCAGGAGAGATTAATTAGGAGATCAAGCTAGTTTCAGGGAGGGGCAATTCTAGGATATAATAAAGGAAATACTTAACACTCTTTTCTCCTAATATATAAAAGCTGTCTACAAAGAACTCAAAGATTATTTGTTAGAAGGTGCTAAATACACTAACTGCAAATTAGGTCTATTATGTATCTTATAAAAATAGTTTAAGTACTCTGAGGGATACACCTAATCTAATGCATATTCTCCATCTTCTAGGAACATGGAATCCCAAAAGTCACAGAATTTCTGAGCTGGGAAAAAAATGTCAGTCCAACCTATACCTGAATGAACCCTCCATATGATATATCCTACAAGTGGTCATTCAGCATTTGCTTTAGATCCAACAATGAGATCCCTACCTCCCAAGGTACCTCATTCTTTTGGACAGCACTAATTGTTAGGAAGTTTCTTCTGTCGGTTATCATTGCTCTTCAGTCATTTCAATTATACCCAGCTCTTTGTGATCCCATTTGAGGGTTTTCTTAGTTGGGGTTTTCTTGGCAGAGATACTAAAGTGATTTACCATTTCTTTCTCCACTCATTTTATGAGCAAGGTATTTAAGCTGAATAGGATTGAGTGCCTTGCTCAGGGTTACACAGCTAATAAGTGTCTGAAACCAGATGAGTTTTCCTGACTCCTAGCCCAGTGCTTTATCCACTCTGCCACCTAGCTGCCCAAGTGTTTCCTATGTTTGCCTAGATGAGGCAGCTAGGTGGTACAATGGATAGAGCACTTGGCTTAGAGTCAAGAAAAACTTGAATTCAGATCTGGCCCCAGATACTTACTAGCTGTGTGACTCCTGGACAAATCACTTAACCTCTATTTACCTCAATCTCTTCAAGTGTCAAAAGAGAATCATTCTAACATCTTGTTATGAGATCAGATGAGACTATTTTTAAGCACTTAGCCCAGTAGGTGATATAAGGTAGGAACTTAACAAATGCTTATTTTCTTCTTTCTTCCTTTTTCCAAATAATATTTGATAATATTAATTTGTGACCTTATTTACAAGGTACTTAGCAAAGTATCTACCACATAGTATGTGTTTATTCCTGTTCCTCTTCCATCCTTTCTTAGTATAAATGATACTTCCTTTGGAACCAAGCAGAGCTGACTAGACAACTAGGTGGTAAAGTGAATAGAGTGCCAGCCCTGGAGTCAGAAAAACTCATCTTTAGGGATTCAAATATGGCCTTAGAAACTTAATAGCTGTGTGATCCTGGACAAGTAACTTAGCATTGTTTGCCTCAGTTTTGTCAGCTATAAAATGAGTTAGAGAAGAAAATGGCAAACCAGGCTAGCATCTTTGTAAAAAAAAAATCCCAAATGAAGTCAAACACAACTTAAAAATGATTCAACAAGAACTAGATTAACTCTTCTTAAGTGTGAGCTCTTCAGATATTTACAGACTGACATTATATCTCCACTAAATCTCTCCTTCTTAAGATTTATCATCCCCCTTTCCTCCAATATATCTTTTTTCTTGAGACTCTTTACTATCCTAGTGGCCTTCTTCTATGGGCATTCTAGCTTAGCAGTGTTCTTCCTAAAATATAGTACCCAGAACTGAGACCAATATTCTAAATTTGGTTTTAAAAGGATTCATGCAACAGAATCATCTTGCTATTTTTCTAAATGTTACACACCTCATGATGGAGCCTGAGCTACCATCTTCAATTTATGTTGATCTTACTGTCCACCAAACCACCAGCTGTTTTCAAATGAATTGCTACTAGTCATATTTCCCTCATTTTATGCTCAGAAATTTTAATTGATGAGATAATGGAGCCATAGATTTGAAGTCAGAAGATGTTCATCCAATCACTAATTTTTTTAGGATCCAGACAGTTTTGAGTGGCTTATTGGCCCATTGTTGCCATTCTGGTGGAACTTCTTTACCTTTGCTATGGGAATGAAAGAGGTGGGAAGCTATTGTGTTAGGAAGCTAAGGTTTGTGATCATAACTACATGGGTTATAGCTGCCCATAGTCAGGAGGTAGAGGATTGTAGGTGTGTTCAAAGTAGGGAGGTGTGAGTTGATACCTATATTCCCATAGTACCTATTGGACCTATTATGAGCCAGGACATTGTGGGTCAGACATGGGGTGATCTAAATTGCCTTTGATCTTGGGACCTAACTGTGGGCTCTTTGATAGGAAGTATGAAATATTAGGACCTTGGTGAGGTGGTCTTGAGATCTGATAGAATTTCCTTGCTGACTTTTTAAAAATTCTCCTTACTAATACTTACTGCTGTCTGTTTTTGTTTGGCCAGTTATGCCTATGTCTTGCTCCTAGACTCCAATGACTGGAGGAGAGAGGGGATGACTCTGCACAGCTCTGCCTCACTTAAATCTAATTATTTGCAAGTCAAGACATCACCCTCCTAATGTCATCTGATCTCTTGAAGAACAAAAGATGAACAATCTGTTTTTAATTCTCTCCTGCCTGGCCTTTTTATCACCTAGGGAATTGATATTGACCTTGAGGTTGTTGGACATGCATTTATCTAAAGAATTATTTGGATCAGCCCTTAAGCTCTGAGTAATCCATTCAATCAGTCAATCAATAAATATTTATTAAGCAGTGTCTACTATGTGCCAGGCACTATGCTAAGTGCCAGGGATACAAAAAAGAGGCAAAAGACAATCCCTCTATTCAAATTGCTTACTATCTAATAGGAGAAACATGTAAATATGTACAAGCAAATTATATACAGGAAAAATAGGAAATGAGAGAGAAGGCACTAGAATTAAGAGGGAATGGAGGAAACTTTCCTGTAGAAGATGGAAATTTCCTAAGGAGGCCTCTAGGTAAGTGAGGAAGGGAGAGCATTCTAAGCAAAGACATTTAGAGAGGATACTTGGAGCAGTAAGATGTAGTGTTTTGTTCATGGAATACCCAGGAGGTCAGGGTCACTGAATTGAAGAGTGTGTGTTAGGAATAAAGATGGAAGAAGATTGGAAAAATAGAAGGGGCTAGGTTATGAAAGACTTTGAGTGCAAAGCAGGAATTTTGTATTTGTTCCTGAAGGCGATCGGATCCAGTAACTACTGGAATTTTTAAAATGTGTGTGGAGGAATGGTGCTGGTGGTGAGACATATGCTTAAGGAAAATCAGTTGATGATGGAATAGATAATGGATTGTAGTAGGCAGATTTAAGGCAGCCAGACCCACATCAGCAGTTATTTCACTATTCCAAGCATGAGAAGAAGGGAGGGTCTTTACTAGAGGGATAGTTGTATCAGAAGAGAGAAGGGGGAATATACAAGAGATTGCAAAAGTGCAACTTAGACTCATGACTGACATAGGTAGCGAAGCCATGATTTAAATCCAGATCCTCTTTATATCCAGTGCCAATTTCCGTACAGCATATACCTCCCATAATATGACATCAACACATGGAAAATTAATTGCTGGAAACATTGCTGAGAGACATTATAATCTCCAGGTCAAGATGTGATCTTCCTGGATATTGTGGAAGTGAGAAAGTCCTCTTTTTATACAATCTACTTTAGTGGGTTAATCTAAAAGCATTTTGTTTAGTCTTTATTCTTCCCATCTTATTTTTTGCCCTTTCCTCTAGAAATATGTGAAATGTGTGTCACGCACAATAAGGAGTGTGAGCCCAGAAATGGGAGTAGGCTGAAGTGTTTGGAGAGAGATTCACAGGGGAGAATTAAATTGATCCACATTCTAGAATAATAGGCAGACTTGGGCTATAGGAAAACACAAAAAGTAGGAGCAAGAAGAACAAGAGGCAGGAATATATATGTTCTTTATAAAACATTGAGTAGACCAATCTGACTAGAGCTATGGGTAAGAATAAGAACGTCTTGAAACAATTGGAAAGATCATCAGATTTAGGGGATCTTAATAACTAGTTAAATAGTTTAATCATTAGCCTTTTAGTAATGGATACCTTTGAAGACTTTGTAACAAGCAACATTGGTTTGGGGATTTTGTTATGTTGTTGTTTTATTTTTGCCACAATGAACTACATCTTTAGAATATCATTTTGAACAGTGAAATACTTGTGCCTTTGATTTAAGAGTACAGAACTTTAGCTTTATGCTTTTAAATTTTATTTCATTAGGCTTATCCCATCATTTTATTCTGTTGAAACCTCTTTTTTATTCTGACATTATAGCCCAATATGTGAGCTATTCCTATTAGTTTTGCTTAATATACAAATTTGATAAGCATGCTGTCTATTCCCATACCCAGTTAACTCAGCTACTGCCAGTAATCCTCTCCTTACCTACAGCCCCAGCAGCTCACAGAAGAGTGATCTTGTTTATAGAGGGGAGCTGATACATGAGCAGAAACCAAAGACAGGACTTGTACAGAATGTTTGGATATACTCTTGTCCTGTCTGGGTCAATAAAGCATTGTTCCTCTTGACAGTGATGCAAAAATAACAACAACAACAATAATTCTACTTCAGTACTTTAATGGATCTAGAGTTACATAAATGTTCATGGATAGAACAGCTCAGCTATCGTTCAGTCGTCTCCTTTTCCTTCACAATCCATGAAGCACACCACAAGATCACATGGAATAAAAATACCTTTTGCTCCAGTTACTAGTACTGAGATTAATAGATAGATGTTACAAAGAAACAAATTTCATCATGATGTCTTATGTGATGACCACGTTAGGACCCTGGATACCTTAGAATCAGCCGGAGTCAGGAAAAACAAAAGTCTTTATTTTTAGTCTTTAGCAGTAGAAGTCAAGAGGATAGACGCAGAATCTCCACAATCTCACCTCTTCATCTCCCCCCAGAAGTGACTCTGGCTTGTCTCACTCCACCCCCTAGTCCCTCCCACAATTTTCTGTATACACCAAATGATTGGGCCAGCACAGGATAGTGGGAAGGGCCATTTTCCAAGCATATTCTTATATAGAGAGTATTGTCCAATCAGTAATTAGCCTTTAGTGCTCGATTGTTCCAACCTCAGTGCATTGACTCAAGAGTTTCAGCCCTTTATATCTCCTGCTTTCTTTTGTTTTAGAACCCAGGTGGTCACAGCATCCCTGACTTCTCAGGGAGGGGAGAACCCCAAAGAGGAGATGATCATGCCCTCCCTGACTTCTCAGGAAAGGAGGTGAAGACACTAAAAAGGAGGTGATCACGCCCTCACTGACTTTACAGGAAAGCAGGTGAAGACACTAAAAAGGAGGTGATCACACCCTCCCTGACTTCTCAGGAAGGGAGATGAAAAGCACCAAAGGGAAGTGGGCATTGCTAGCGGGTTTCTGGGCTGAAGGGTCTTATTCGAGACAGGTATGCACAAACCCATCAGCATGGGAGGTATTACACAAGCACATAGCAATAACGCAGAAGCTATCAATGATGACTCTCCCCACAGTCAGTGCAGGCTCGATGTGGTGTAACAAACATGAATTGTACATGCAAGTAGTGATATAACAAACAATATAAATCTATATAGTCTTGTAAAAGACTTCCAGAAGTCCTAGAAGGATAGTATGTAAACAATAGTCATGCATACGCCTCCTTCAGCAGCCAAGAGATAGTCCAAAACCAATGTATTGTCCATTGCTTCACGTGTCAGGGAATCCAATGATCCCCGCAAGATTTTGAAATCCTGAAACAGTCTTTTCCTGCAGATTTTGAAATCCTACAAGTTTTATCATTTCTCAGAAAATTCAATAATTCCTGAGGATTTTCAAGTCCTACAACAGTCTTATCATGTCTCAGAGAATCCAATGATTGCTGAAGGTTTTCAAGTCCTACAATTTTTGATGTCCATGAGTCAAATGCCATAAGTGTTATGCTCTTTCAGTGATAAGCACAGTCACCAATGGAATCATCCAATGTTTCTTGGGTCTTCTCCTTCATTTCCAGGGTCTGCTCTGTCTCCGATGGACAAGGCGAATACGGCTCATTGGCACCCATCTGATTCCATCTCCATCTGTGGAGATACAAGCAAACCCTCTCTCCAAAGCAGTTAACCTATCTAGTCCCTTCCATTCACCACTTTCTGGGTCTCTCCACATTACCTGGCAATTATCTAAAGATAATGGAGCTGCTCACACTGGATACTGCCCTTATGGTGGGTTATAAACCTTGTCTGCTAGAGCCAGTACATCTTTATCAAAAATCAAGACACTGATAGTATAAAGAACTAAATTTAGAAGTTTTCTAGGGTTACCTGTGGCTCCCCTTTTCTTTTGTTTTTGGAGGAGTGTCTTAATGTCTCTGTTTCTCCTCTCTTCTATTGCCTGTCCTTGAAGATTAAAAGTTATGCCAGTGGTGTGTAAAATCTTATACTGTGCACAAAAGTGTGCAAAATATTTAGAAGTATATGCAGGTCCATTGTCTGTTTTTATTGCTTGTGGCACACCCATAATTGCAAATGCTTAATTGCAAATGCTTGTATAAGGAATTCAGTGGCCACTCGGGTTGTCTCTTTTGCTGCTGGTATTGCAAAAGTGAATCCTGAAAAAATGTCTACCACAACAACATGGATAAAAGACAGACAACCAAAAGATTTATAATGGGTCACATCAATTTGCCAAATTTCATTAGGTCTCAAACCATGAGTTTTCTTCCCTGGAGGGAGTGTAGGAGCATGGAAAGGAATGCAATCTGTAAAAGCCTGTACAGCCTATGTTCCTAGCTTATTCTCTTGTTATTTCAGATTGTAAAAGTAAAGTTCAAACAGCCTGATGATATTTAGAATGAGATTCTTGGGCTTTTTGAAATAAAGGAGTATTGGCCAACATGGTTAGAAGACTATCAGCCTTTGAATTACCATAAAAAATAGGACCTGGAAGTCCACTATGAGAGTGGACATGCAAAATATACATCTTACCTGGATGCTTTCTCAATTACTCTTGAAGTGCCTTAAAGAGCTGATATATATTAGAGGCTACAAATTTTATTTGGGCTGTGGCAATTCTTTGTACCACACCTACTGAATAGGCCAAATCAGATATTATATTTATAATTCCTGGATAATAAGTAAGAGTATAATGATTGCATACAATTCATTCTGCTGAGTGGACTGAAAAGGAGTTCTGACTACTCTCTTTATACTTAAGTCATTAGAGTGTACAGCACAAATATTATGTTTGGATGCATCTGTAAAGATAGTTGGTCCTTTAAGAGGAACTTTAGAAACTTTTTCTTCAAGAAACCATCGCCAATCATGTAATAGTCTGGTTATCTTTAATGGAGACCCGTGTGTAAAATTTGGAGCCATGGCTAATAAAATTTGCCACTCTGGGATGGTTTCACAGCACACATTAATTTGTACATTAGTATAAAAGGTGTATATCTTGTCAGGTCTTATCCCAGGTAATTGTACTGCTTGCTTGATGGCCTTTAATAAAATTCTAGCCACAAGCACTAGGTAAGGAGTAAGGTTTTGTTCTGGTTGTGCTGGGAGGTTCACCCACTCTATCACACTGTCTTCCTGATGAAGGACTGCTGTGGGTGCCTCTTGTGTAGCAAAAACTGATATTTCTAAGGGTTTTTGAGTGACTCTTTCAACCACATTGCATAAAGCCAGTTCAACTTCTCTCAAAGCCTCTTGAGTTTTTTTGTAAGCTGGCGTGGTGAATTTAAAGCACTGTCTCCCCTTAAAATGTCATATAATGGTTGCAATTGATAGGTAGTCAAACCTAACATTGGACACATCCTTTGGATTTCTCCTATCAATTTCTGAAAATCATTTAAGGTGTTTAGCTTCTCTGTTCTTAAGGAAAGTTTTTGTATTGTAAGCACCTTAGTGTATATGTCATATCCTAAATATTGAAAAGGAGTATGTCTTTGAATTTTTTTTCTGCAGCTATGTGCAATTTATAATTCCTCAGTGTTTCCATGGTCTTTTGTAGACATGCTTCTAACATTTGTTCCTCAGGTGCACATCCCAATATATCATCCATGTAATGTAATAACATTATTTTTGGAAATGCTTTTCTTACTGGAGTAAGAGCAGCAGCAACATATATTTGACACGTAGTAGGGCTGTTTTTCATTCTCTTATGGCAAAACTATCCATTCATATCTTTTATAAAGCTCAGCTAATTTAACCCTGGGTACTGAAAAGGCATATCTTTTCATATCCTCCTTATCTAGAGGGATAGAATAGAAACAATCCTTAATGTCTATAAGCCAAAGAGGCCATTCTCTAGGCAACTGAATAGGATATGGAAGTCCAGGCTGAAAAGTTCCATAGTTTCCATCTGTTCATTTACCTTTCTTAAATCAATCAACATCCTCCATTTTCCAGATTTCTTTCTTACAACAAATATTGGGGAATTCCAAGGACTTAGAGAAGGTTTTAAGTGTCCTTGGTCAAATTGCTCCTGTACTATAGCTAATAAGGCCTGAATTTTATTGCTACCTAAAGGCCACTGTTCTATCCACACTGGTATATCAGTTTTCCATTGGATAGGAACAGGTGAAAGTGTTGGCAGGCCTTCAATAGCAACCCTGCCTAAAAAACCAAAGTGCTTAATTATAATCCTCACTGTTGTAAAATGTCTCTTCCCCATAGATTGATGGAGATTTTTTCAACTATAAAAGGAGTAAAAACTCCTGTTTCACCTTCAAATATCCATCTCAAAGGGGTAGCACTAAATTTAGCTGCTATTGATCCTCCTGTGCCAGACATGTAGATGTCTGCCTTAATCTTTGGCCAGTGACTGGGCCAGTTGGCACCTCTAATGACTGTGCTATCTGTACCACTGTCTACCAGACCTAATTGTATGCCATTTATATAGATAGTGAGCATAGGTCAGTCAACTGTCACAGCTGCTATCTAATATATTCCTGGATTTTGTTGCTTGGAGTCATAATCTGGGCGACTATCACCAGATTGCTTATTAGGGATCTGTATTAATAAACCTGATGCTACTACTTCTCCTGGTTGATAAGTCATACATTGTCCACCTGTATTAGTGACTGGGATATTATCTACACATTCCCCAGTTTCCCACCTCAGTGTATGGATGGACACTGTTTTGTAAGTACTCTCAGAAGGTGAAATGGTCAAGCCTACTGTGCCTGGAGACAAGGGATCCATAGGCTGGAGAGGAACAGATGTCATCTCTCCAAGAGTATCTCAGTTGTCCCAGCTACATACAACTCTATTCTCCCCAATTGTAATTCCTTTCTCCCATCAGGTTGCTTCCTGGCTGATTTGTTGTGTAATCCATTTCTCCCATCAGATGGCTTCCTGGCTGATTGGTCATGTCTGGGTACTGAACTTCTAGGCACTTTCTGGGTGTAGCATGGGCTGCCATCATGACCCAATTATTTTTTACCTTGGGCCCTGGGGCTGGGCCTCTCATCCTGTTTCCTTGAATCAGTCTGAATTCTGATGCCCAATAGAAAGAAGCCTCTGTTGCATTTTGGACATGGGGTTGTGGGTCTTATTTTCCCACCCTGTTTTCTCACTCTGTATCTATGCCAACATTGAGCTTTCAGATGCCTTACGTTCCCACACTGAAAGCATTAACGAGTCTCTCTAGAAGTCCCTTGCCAAAATCCGAGGACCTCACTAAACCATCCAATTGGTAGTAGCCACGGGCAGGGTGTACAAAGGGCAGGGACTTAATCAACACAAGCTTATGACCCGCACTTACTGGGAATTCCTCGTTCATGGGGAATAATTGCAATCCCTGATCCCCATCACGAATGGGGTTCAACGGGTTACCAGCGCCTGCCGGCATAGGTTAGGCACACGCTGAGCCAGTCAGTGTAGTGTGTGTGCAGCCATGTTGGGATCTTGGTCTGCATCATAGCCTGGCTATAAAAGGCATTTGTGCCCACTGTGGCACAGCATCTTATGATCTCTTCTAAAGGAACATCCTTGTGTAGTCCTAGTAGAATCCTTCTACAAACCTCATTGGCCTATTCTTTAGCAAGTTGCCTTATCATAATGTCTGTTTACTGTATTTTGACAATTAGTTCATATGACAGCTGTCTGCAAACATCCCACAAAATCAGCAAAGGGTTCATTTGGCCCTTGTGCAATTTTTGTGAAGGCCTCACCCTTGTCATTTTTATTGGGGAGAGAAGCCCATGCTTTGATAGCAGCAGCAGCAAATTTGCTCACATGCTGCTAAGGGGTAATTAATCTGTACTGAAATGTCTACATAAGAGCCTACACCAGTTAGTTGGTCATAGGTGATTGGAGGATTAACTCCACTATAACTATTTTGTTAGGCTTGTATCCTACAGAGCTCATTATATTCAGAAAGCCACAACAAATTTTGCCCAGGTTCTAAGCACACCTTTGCTATAAATTTCCAGTCCCTAGAGATTAAGACTTCATAAGCCAAATTCTGTAATAACATCTTAACATAAAATGATGTAGCCCCATAAAGAGTGCAAGCCTTTTTCGGGTCTTTGAGGATTTCTATATCAAAAGGAGTGTATCTTCTCCTTTCTTGACCTGAAGAGTTAAACTATTGAATCTCAGGATACATTCCTATTTTCAAATCAGCTATAGCCTGCCCTTCTTCTATGGCTTTAAGTACTGCTTTTTGCAATCTAGTCAAAGAAGGGGGTGATTGCTGGGGGGGAGGTGCTGGTGATATCACTGTCCCTACCACTACTCCTCCTCCCTCCATCCCGGTAGGTGAAGTTGATGGGGGTTCCAGTTTAGGGGAGGTTGAAGCTGCCTGGTCTGAGTGAGAATCACCAAGCCCTTCACCACGCCCTTCATCATGCCTTTCATCCTCACTTAACTCCACATGCCCTCTAGTGATATTGCTATTAATCTGTTCATTGTCTCCCTCTTTTTCCTCACACTTTCTCATCTGGCTGTTCTTAATTTTTTTTTCTTTTTCTATAACTTGCAGGATTGTTTAAGGCTGATGGTATTATGTTGTATATATAGAAAGTTTCTTTAGAAATTGAATCAGAACCATTATCATTATAATATTCACATAGATGATCTCCTACTAGTTTCCAATTATCTGCCTCTATATCTTCTTCATTCCTATCCACAAATTTATCAATCTGCTCCCAAATCATAATTAAATCCTGTCTCTTTATCAGTCTGAATATGCTTCCTGTAGATCACCTTTGGGGTGGGGGTGGGGGAGAATCTTTTTCTAATATCTGCCCCATTTCAACTAGAAAAGATTACTAGTTTAGCCCTTAACAAAGTAAGTTCCCTGTTTGTCTATTAAAATACTCACCCCCCCAACCAAATATTAAACTTGAAATACAAAAATTAAAAGGACAAATCAATAATATTGAAAGTAAAAAAACTATTGAATTAATAAATAAAACCAAGAGTTGGTTTTATGAAAAAGCCAATAAAATAGATAAACCTTTGGTAAATCTGATCAGAAAAAAGAAAGAGGAAAATCAAATTGTTAGTCTTACAAATGAAAAGGGGATCTTTCCACCAATGAAGAGGAAATTAGAGAAATAATAAGCAGTTACTTTGCCCAACTTTATGCCAATAAATTTGATAACTTAAGTGAAATGGATGACTTCCTCCAAAAATATAGGCTCCCTAGATTAATAGAGGAGGAAATAAATTGCTTAAATAGTCCCATTTCAGAAAAAGAAATAGAACAAGCTATTAATCAACTCCCCAGAAAAAATCCCCAGGACCAGATGGATTCACATGTGAATTCTACCAAACATTTAAAGAACAATTAGCCCCAATGTTATATAAATTATTTGAAAAAATAGGGGACGAAGGAGTCCTACCAAACTCCTTTTATGACACAGACATGGTACTGATACCTAAACCAGGTAGAGCGAAAACTGAGAAAGAAAATTATAGACCAATCTCCTTAATGAATATTGATGCTAAAATCTTAAATAAGATATTAGCAAAAAGACTTCAGAAAATCATCTCCAGGATAATACACTATGATCAAGTAGGATTTATTCCAGGAATGCAGGGCTGGTTTAATATTAGGAAAACTATTAATATAATTGACCATATTAATAATCAAATTAATAAGAACCATATGATCATCTCAATAGATGCAGAAAAAGCATTTGACAAAATCCAACATCCATTCCTACTAAAAACTCTTGAGAGTATAGGAATAAATGGGCTATTCCTTAGAATAATCAGGAGCATATATTTAAGACCATCAGTAAGCATAATATGCAATAGAAATAAACTACAACCTTTCCCAGTAAGATCAGGAGTGAAACAAGGTTGCCCACTATCACCATTACTATTCAATATAGTACTAGAAACGCTAGCCTCGGCAATAAGAGCCGAGAAAGAGATTCAAGGAATTAGAGTAGGAAATGAGGAAATTAAACTATCACTTTTTGCAGATGACATGATGGTATACTTAGAGAACCCCAAAGACTCTGCTAAAAAGCTACTAGAAATAATTCAAAATTTCAGCAAAGTGGCAGGATACAAAATAAATCCACATAAATCCTCAGCATTTTTATATATCACCAACAAAATGCAACAGCAAGAGATACAAAGAGAAATTCCATTCCAAACAAATGTTGAGAGTATAAAGTATTTGGGAATCCATCTACCAAAGAAAAGTCAGGAATTATATGAGAAAAATTACAAAACACTTGCCACAAAAATAAAATCAGATTTAAATAATTGGAAAGACATTCAGTGCTCTTGGATAGGCCGAGCGAATATAATAAAGATGACAATACTCCCCAAACTAATCTATTTATTTAGTGCTATACCAATCAGACTCCCAAGAAACTATTTCAATGACCTAGAAAAAATAACAACAAAATTCATATGGAAGAATAAAAGGTCGAGAATTGCAAGGGAACTAATGAAAAAAAACTCAGAGGAAGGTGGTCTAAGTGTACCTGATTTAAAGCTATATTATATAGCAGCAGTCACCAAAACCATTTGGTATTGGCTAAGAAATAGACCAGTAGATCAGTGGAACAGATTAGATACAAAGGACAAAAAAGGGTACATCTATAGCAACCTAATCTTTGACAAACCCAAAGATACCAACATTAGGGATAAAAATTCATTATTTGGAAAAAACTGTTGGGAAAACTGGAAATTAATATGGCAGAAATTAGATATGGATCCACACTTAACACCATATACCAAGATAAGATCAAAATGGGTCCATGATTTAGGCATAAAGAGGAAGATAATAAATAGATTAGAGGAACAGAGGATAGTCTACCTCTCAGACCTGTGGAGGAGGAAGGAGTTTATGACCAGAGGAGAACTAGAGATCATTATTGATCACAAAATAGAAGATTTCGATTACATCAAACTAAAAAGTTTCTGTACAAATAATACTAATGCAAACAAGATTAGAAGGGAAGTAACAAACTGGGAAAATATTTTTAAAAGCAAAGGTTCTGACAAAGGTCTCATTTCCAAAATATATAGAGAACTGACCCTAATTTATAAGAAACTGAACCATTCTCCAATTGATAAATGGTCAAAGGATATGAACAGACAATTCTCAGAGGAAGAAATTGAAACTATATCCACTCACATGAAAGAGTGTTCCAAATCACTACTGATTAGAGAAATGCAAATTAAGACAACTCTGAGATACCACTACACACCTGTCAGATTGGCTAAGATGACAGGAACAAATAATGATGAATGTTGGAGAGGATGTGGGGAAACTGGGACACTAATACATTGCTGGTGGAGTGGTGAAAGAATCCAGCCATTCTGGAGAGCAATCTGGAATTATGCACAAAAAGTTATCAAACTGTGCATACCCTTTGACCCAGCAGCGCTACTACTGGGCTTATATCCCAAAGAAATACTAAAGAGCGGAAAGAGACATATATGTGCCAAAATGTTTGTGGCAGCTCTTTTTGTTGTAGCTAGAAACTGGAAGATGAATGGATGTCCATCAGTTGGAGAATGGTTGGGTAAATTATGGTATATGAAGGTTATGGAATATTATTGCTCTGTAAGAAATGACCAGCAGGAGGAATACAGAGAGGCCTGGAGAGACTTAAATCAACTGATGCTGAGTGAAATGAGCAGAACCAGAAGATCATTGTACACTTCAACAACAATACTGTATGAGGATGTATTCTGATGGAGGTGGAAATCTTCAACATAAAGAAGATCCAACTCACTCCCAGTTGATCAATGATGGACAGAGGTAGCTACACCCAGAGAAGAAACACTGGGAAGTGAATGTAAATTGTTAGCACTAATATCTGTCTGCCCAGGTTGCATGTACCTTCGGATTCTAATGTTTATTGGCAACAAGAAAATGATATTCACACACATGTATTGTACCTAGACTATATTGTAACACATGTAAAATGTATGGGATTGCCTGTCATCGGGGGGAGGGAATAGAGGGAGGGGGGGATAATTTGGAAAAATGAATACAAGGGATAATATTATAAAAAATATATATAATAAAAAATTATTTAAAAAAATAAATAAAATAAAATACTCACCCTATTTCCTGGTCCCTGCGGAAGCCCTCAGGTGAATTAGGGTCTTTGGTCCCACATTGGGCACCAAATGTAATGACCCGGTGAGCCTCCTGGATACCTCAGAATCAGCCAGAATCAGAATAAGTAAAAGTCCTTGGTCTTTATTATTTGTCTTTAGTGGTAGAAGTCAAGGGGATGGACACAGGATCTTTGCGACCTCACTTCTTTATCTCCCGCCCAGAAGTGACTGGCTAGTCTTACTCCACCTACTCATCCCTCCTACAATTCTCTGTATGCACCAAATGATTGGGCCAGAGCAGCATAATGAGAAAGGCCATTTTTCAAGCATATTACAGAGTATTGTCCAATCATTAATAAATGCTTTAGTGCTCAATTGTTCTGATCTCAATGCATTAACTCAAGATTTTTACAATTTTATCCTATGTTTTTTTTTTTTTAATCTATGTCTATCTGGAAGTTTTCCATGAGAGTTTTCCTACCTGACATATTAAAAGTCTTCCCTTAGGGTTTTTTTGTTTTTTTTTTTTGTTTTTTTTTTTTTTTTACTATTACATGGGCAGCCTTGCAGCAGCATACAAGGTATTTCTGTGTTATTCCTAATTCTTGCCATTGGACCAGCCTAGCTCCTTTTCTAAACATATATCTCTTGAATGATGAATTATTCCTTTCTGAACACAAGTTATTATTGGTAAAAATCCTGCAGCCTCCTGAAACATTCCATGTGTTCTTTTGATGTCCTCAGGGTGGCCTTCAATTATTATTCTGTGGAAATATACTAATCTAGTATTTGCAGCCATGAAATTTTTCCAGAAGAAAAGTAGTGCTAAAAAGATGAACCTTTGAATCAGGTAGAAACTTGGAAGACAAAATTTCTAGATGCTATCCAGGTCAATCTTTTCCTAATGGTCACTTCTAGACCCAACTCATTCCCATCCAATATGTCCAAAATATGGGTAGAGATGAACCAGTTCAAGAGGATGTTCAATAAACCACCTATCAGTCAAGAGAGGACAGGTATCTCTTGCCAATGTGATTTGATGAGTCTTATACTCTTATTTAGGAAGTTATGAAATGCACCAAGACTTTAGATAATCAGTACAAGTTCACTCATAAGCAAACACATTTGGAAGACTTCATTATCTATTAGGAATTCTTCTCTCATTTGGACTCTTTCCAGAATGTCTTCTACAACAACAAACACCTTCTTCCCTTCTGTATGTTTTATATTTTGTTCACTATTAATAACCAAATATTTGGAAACAGTTACTTTGATTTTATTTATAAGACTCTTGAATTAGATTGAGCATGAATATCTTTTTGTCATTGTTGTTATTCAATCGTTTCTAATTTTCCACAACCCCATTTAAGGTTTTCATAGCAAAGTATTGAAATAATTTGCCATCTCCTTCTCCAGACCTTTTAACAAATGAGAATGTGAGATAAACAGGCTTAAGTGACTTGTCCAAGGCTACATCTATTAAGTGTCTGAAGCCAAATTCAAACTCAGGAAATGAGTCTTCCTGGTTTGAAGCCCTGTGCTCTCTCCACTACAGCCTCTAGCTACCATGAAATGTTTCTTTAAAGGACTATCTGTTCCATTCAATTGTGTGTTCTATAAGATTCAATATTTGTTAGTAATCAACAAATGAAAAACACAATGGATTCTTATACTCTCCGTATTTTTAATGTGTGAAATTATGTGTATTATATGATATTTAACTTGGGGACTAAAAAGATGTGGCACACAGTAATGGAATGCTGTTTACAAAAAACTGTTTGTTCCCTTCTGATATTTACATAAGTATACCCTGAAAGTTCATGTCAATTGTTCTTATATAGACTTTGAGGAGATGAGAAGGTAGGCACATAGATCAATAATTACTGATACCTTCTCAATCCAGCAACTAAAGAAAGATGTAAGTCAAAAATACAACACAGAGAAAGAACAAGCTTAGGTCAACTTTAGCTGTCTCTTCCAATTAATATGCCAAATATGTTCAACATGCACCCTAGTCAGTCAATAAACACTTATCAAGCTCCTACTATGTACTAAGCAGTGCATTAAAAACTGGGGATACAAAAAGAGATAAAAAACTGCTTTCAAATGTTTCACAATCTAATGGAGGAAACAATAAACAAATATGTACAAACAATCTATATATAGGAAATATTTTTAAAAGATGGGCACTAGAATTAGGAGAAGTTAGACAAGGCTTCCTATAAAAGATAGGATTTCAGTTGGAACATGATGGAAATCAGGAGGTAGAGATGAGAAGGGAGAGAATTCCGGGCATGATAAACAATTAAAGAAAATGCCCAGAGCTCAGAGTTGGAATAGCTGGGAAGCAAGATCAAGTTCTCCAAAATGGTGTGGAAAAATAGAAATGGAAAGCTGTCTAGTTCCTTCAGTTAAGTATTTGTTCACAGTGTAATTTCACTGTTTTGTTTAAAGAATTCTGAATTCCCGGAACTCAATCATAGGGCTGATTTGCATTAATGTTTAATATCCTACTTATAGACAACTACAAATTACAGCTATAGGCATTATTCTGGATTAGAGTAGTTTCACTTTTTTCTGCACCTTGTTGGATCCCAAGGCAATGAGTTCCCCTCACTTTCAATAACAAGAAGACAAGATTGGCAAGAAAATTCCCCAGGTTATTATTGTTCTCACTATTGTTTCCTCCATTACTAGAAACTACTTGTATTTTAAGCATGAAAAAGAGAACCAAGTTAAATAGAAAATTAAAAGCTTATGTCCCTTAATGGCTATCTGACATATAGCTATAGATATATAGATACTTCTAGGATTTATAGTTTTGTCCCTGTGGACACTACCCAGAAGCTCTTCAGAAGTTTCCAAGACCAAAAAGCACATCCATTCCTTGGCAGCCAGCCTAGTGATTTTGATGATAAGCATCTCTAAATTCAACTAAATGGACCTTTGGATAATACATATGAAGTTCATTACTGGGCCCATACTCAAACTTTGCCAGCATGATACAAGCCACCAAATCATAGACTTCACTGGCAAAGTCTTTAAGAACCCAAATCACGATGAATGGAGAACAAAAATGCTTTTTTGGTTTTTGGTATCTACTTATCAAATATGCGTCTTCCTATGTTTGTAAAGGGAAAAACTGAATGAATAGTTTGGTCACACTTTTCACTCTATGCCTGTATTATTCCAGTAATAGGGAAATATGATGGGAAAAATGCAGGACTAGAATCCTGGGTTCTAGACCCACCTCTGCTATTTAGTAGCTGAGTGCCCTTGGGCAAGCCCATCACTTAACAAGTTCCTTATATCCCAGGTTCCTTATAATAAAGTAAGTATAAAAGGACTACATTGTTTCTAAGATCTCTTTTACCTCCATTCTATGATTCTAAGTAATTGGCATTCACTCCAATGCATTTTTCATAGCTTTAAAATTAACTTCTACAACAATTTCATCATGATTTTTTCCATGCTCAAAAACCTTAAGCAAGCTCTATTTTTCACAGGAAAAAATCCAAACCCCTCAGCCTAATGATATTTAAGGCCCTCCACAATCTGATCCTACCCGCTTTTCCAACTTTATCTACCTACCCTACAAGAATATTCTGCTTCCTGCCCCTGAATATGCCATTCTGCCCCCATTTCCTTGCTCATCTCTTTCCTCATTGCCATTTTTTTCTGTTTATAACATCTGTCCCATTTATCTAATTTCCCATGGCCCAGTTTAAGGCTATTTCCTTTGAGAAACATTCTCTGATCATTCTTGACCCCCATCATAACTCCTTATTCTTAATCCTCATAGCACTCATTAAGTTCTTAACTATATGGGATCAGGAAATAAATCCTACTTTCAATTCCATTGAATAAACATTTATTAAGTATCTAGTCTATTCCAGGCCTTATACTAGATTCTAGGAAACCCAAGGGGAAAAAAAATTGTCTCTGTCCTTAGGAAACCTCCATTCTACTACTGATGTCAAGTTCTATCACTAACTATATTGCTTTCTTTTTGTTTGTTTTGTTTTGTTTTGGGGGGCAATTGGGTTATGACTTGCCCAGATTCAGAAAGTTAGTAAGCCTGGGTCTGTATTTGAACTCAGGTCCTCTTAACTCCAGGGCTGGTACTTAATCCATAGCTGGTCGCCCCAACTGCATTAATTTCTAAGAATCTCAGTTTTTTATGAATAAATTGAATGTATTGGACTAGAGGCCCTTTCCACTATTGCCCACTATTATTACTTATCTTTTAGAGCATACATGTCTTGACATCAATAAGAACGTAAATCTCTTGAGGGTAGGGACTATCATTTTTCATCTCTGTATCCTCAGCATTTACTATGCCAAAAGATGGTAAATACTGAATTGGCACTCGTTGATTTGAACTGTAAGATCGTTTAATACAGGTAATTTCTTTTTAATCCTTCACAGTGCCTTATACATAGTAAGTATAAAATAGATTTGTTTTTCAGCTAGTTCTAAAATTCTTTCCACTGACTGGGCTTTTAAAATAGGATAGATTATCATCCGCCTGGGACACTTTCAGAAAAAAGACAAGTTTTCTTCCAGGCCTATGATTTGAAATAGGAAAAAAATAGAAAAAAAAATTCATCATAGTACAATCTGATATTTCCCAGTTGTAGGATACTAGCTTTTATATCACTATTGACAACTGCTAAAAATAAATAAATAAAATAAAATGAACTTTTAGGGGTTATCTAACTGATTTATTATTTAAAATTAAATTCATCCTTCAGCTATCCAAGAATTTATTCAGAGGTTATGAAACAATACATAGATCTGGAGGGGGCATTTTTTTCCTCTAAATATGAAAAACATAAGTACATTTTAGGATATATGTGTTGTCTGCATATTCTTATATCATAGGGATAAAAAAACAAGTAAGCAAAAGATAGTTTCAAACAATTTTCAGCAATAGAAACACATCAAAAATTATAACTGGATTGAGAGCAAGAATTTTTAGATGTCTTTCTCAATTGTCCAAACAGTATTAAAATGATGATGTTTTTTCCACCAAACAATGGAAATTTGGGTTGAAGAAAATCTAGACATAAGATCAAACTGAAAAAAAGTTTCATTGCTTTGCAGACACTTTTTTTGTTAAAGTTATTTAGAAAGTTCTTAAAATACCATTTAAAAGAAAAAAGGAAAAGGCTTGTGGATGATGAAATTGACAATACATGATAAATATATAATATGGGGGAATTTTTTTTTACTTTAAAAGAGCATATAAAACATGTGAAACCATTGAACAATCCTTTTTACAAGTGAAATATGGTTGATATTACAGTCATGGGAGTATCTATAGCTAAAAATAGAGACAAGAGTTAGAGTTGTAATTTCATTTATTAGGGAACTCCCAGGCTAGGAAACTCCCTTTGTGTAAGCAGACAGATATATTCTCTGCAATTTATAATCTTAGATTATGTTTAGAGCACTGAGAGATCATAGATTTGCCCAGGGCTATATGACCATATAGGCAGCTAGGTAGTTCAATAGATAGAACACTGGACCTGGATTCAGCAAGACTCATCTTCATGAGTTCAAATCTGACCTCAAACATTTACTAATTGTGTGATCCTGGGTGTGTCATTTAACCCTGTTTTCCTTAGTTTTCTCTGTAAGTTTTCTCTTTTACATTTCTGTAAAATGAGCTAGAGAAGGAAAAAGAAAACCACTTCTGTATCTCTGCCAAGAAGATCTCAAAATGAGGTCATAAAAAAAATCATGCATGACAGCAACAAAAACAGCTGAATGTGTGTATGTATGCGCATGTATGTCAGAATCAGGATTTGATTCCAGTTCTTCCTGTCTTTCAGGATAGCTGGCTACTATACCATATTTCCTATCTATAAATACCCTGTATAAATTGAATCTAGATAGTTTGAGACTTACTAACAATGCAATACTTATCAATATCTCCTAAGATGTTCCCCTGATTCTAGCTAATCCTTTGTCTTCAGGAACCTTAATTTTGATATCTTTTACATAATATTCCAGTTTTCCCCCAGTCCTACTATAGAAGCTGTTTTGCTGCCAAACTATCTATCCCAGCTCTTTAGAATCTGTACTTCTCATTTGCCTATGGGATATACAGTAATAGTGGGGAAGGTGCTTAGGGCTTTATTACCCAGAATTCCAGGCTTATGCCTTAAGATCCTGGGAATCTAGATTTTGATTCCGAAAAAGTTCAGGCTATTATTCAATAATATTATGTTTCCAATAGGCTTTTTGGTTGGCCTCAGGGCCTAAAATTTATGACAGCATTTGGGTGGCCAATTACATTATAAGTTACTACAACCATTTTTTTTTTTTAAAGATTGGTCAGGATTTTATTTAAAAACAGTATTCCATATATTTGCTTTAAAATTCTGTGCGATATTCAGACCAGGTATTCTCTACACCATTATAGTTCACAATTTTCCCAAGACTGAGTAAATTATTTTCTTTTTTTTTTAATAGTTTTTATTTACCAGATATATGCATGGGTAATTTTACAACATTGACAATTGCCAAACCTTTTCTTCCAATTTTTCCCCTCCTTCCCCCCCCCCCCAGATGGCAGGTTGATCAATCCATGTTCGATATGTTAAAGTATAAATTAAATGCAATATATTTATACATGTCCAAACAGTTATTTTGCTGTACAAAAAGAATCGGACTTTGAAATAGTGTACAATTAGCCTATGAAGGAAGTCAAAAATGCTGCCGGACAAAAATAGAGGGATTGGGAAGTCTATGTAGTGGTTCATACTCATCTCCCAGTTCTTTCACTGGGTGTAGCTGGTTCAGTTCCTTACTGCTCTTTTGGAACTGATTTGGTTCATCTCATTGTTGAAGAGGGCCACATCCATCAGAATTGATCATCATATAGTATTGTTCTGACAACCATTTTATAAGCACACTTTTGGAACATACCTTTAAGAATTGAAAGCCTATCCATCTCCCCAAATAAATTCACCAAAAACTAAAATTATGGAATTTAATATTCCTCTGAAAAAGGAAGAGGAACTAGCACTCATCTTTGTTTTTGTTTTGTTTTGTTTTGTTTTGTTTTTTTCTTTTTTGAGGCTGGGGTTAAGTGACTTGCCCAGGTCACACAGCTAGGAAGTGTTAAGTGTCTGAGACCACATTTGAACTCGGATCCTCCTGAATTCAAAGCTGGTGCTCTATCCACTGCGCCACTTAGCTGCCCCCGCACTCATCTTTGTTAAAAACAAAAACAAAAACAAAAACAAAAACAAAAACAAAAACAAAAACAAAAACAAAAACAAAAACAAAAACAAAAACAAAAAACAAAAAACAAAAAACAAAAACAAAACAAACAAACAAACAAAAAAAAAAAAAGCCCATACTTGTTGGGGTCATGAATTTAAGTTTATAAAAATGATTTTCATTCTGGATCATTTAAGTTCAAAAGTTTTGAGGTACAGTAAGACTAAAGCTAATCAGGTGTTTGTGTCTACTATGAAGAACCCTTGGAATGGAAGGATGTCAGAGTGCCTCAGGAAAAGACAAACTGGCCCATATCAGGAAAATGCAACAAGTTTCACCTTCCATAGTGATCAGCATTGGAATAAGGTCCTTCAGTGCATTTATGGCCTCAGCAAGATAGGGACAACTAGTTTCAAAAAAAAAAAAAAAAAAAAGTTGAAGGGCTAACTTTGCAATGAGGAAATGAGTAAGTGAAACTACTGATTTAATTAATTAAACTTTAATCAATTTATTAAAAATTGGGGTTCACAGAAATACAATTTTTGCATTTGCAATTTTCTCTGAGATTCAGCTTAAAAATTGAAATCGTCAAGATTTTCTCTTTCCCTTTTCTTTTAAGAGTAAGCTCTAAAAACCTTGGGGGGGGGTGGTCGGAACACAACAAAGATACAACCAGAGGATAAACCACTTGGATTAAAAAGGGACACATTAAAGGTTGGGAATGGTTATGTAGTGTGCAAATCACATCAAGGCAGCATCAAGAGGATTTAGAATGAACCTATGTCCATGGAACTTAAACACAGTCCAGACCATTCCCATTCATTTACTGGCCCCCCCTTGGAGTCTCTTCCCTTTACTCCCTCAACTCTGAGTAGCCATTAGTGATGGAAATTACCTGGTTGGGAGATTAAGAAAGACAATAGGTCAAACAGCAGCCAGGGCACCAAGGTGGCTCTGACAAATTACTACAGAGCCCTCTATTTTAGGACAGCGGGATTTCACTCTGGGGGATTTTTCCATCAGCCAAAGTATACTTACCTGGATCTTTGTAGATGTGACCTTCAATTAAGGCAATGATTTCCTCATTACCCATTTTCCACAGACTTATTTTACAGAGATCCACCCAGGGAGCATGAAATGGGAAAATTCTGAGGCAGCAACAATCAAAAAAAAATATTTTTGTTGTTGTTGGTTAGTTGTTGTTTTTAAAAAGTAGGCAGTCTTTGTAGCCTAGAAAACATGGAACTGTTGGGAGTCTTTATACAGCTGACCTGTTTTTTCCAAGGACAGTTTTTTACTAAGTGCCATGGATGGAACAACTGTAGCAAAGATATAAAGATGCATTTTTGTCGAAAATTCAGGGGTGAGTGGAGAAACTATATAGCTAAGGGAACAATAGCTCTTATCCTTATCCTTCTTTATCCTTTGGGACCCAGACCTAGGCTAACTATTCTAAAACTCACCATGTCATCAGCACAAAATAGCATTTTGAATCCCCTAAGGTGAGGATTTGTCATGTGTCCATAAAAGTAACCAGTCATGGTGAGCCCTTTATATAGGTAAATAATTAAAATAATTCCAGCAGGAACTTTCTTTGTTCTAAATATTATGCTCTAGCCCTGAGAAAATATTTAGTATGTTTATCAATGACTTGGACAAAGGTATGTATGCTTATCAAATTTGCAGATGACACAAAGCTGGGAAGGATCACTAACACCCTGCATGACAGAGTCATCCAAAGTCATCCAAAAATATCCTAACAGAAGGGAGCTTTGGGCTGAATCAAATTAGATGAAACGCAATGGGATAAATATAAAGTCTTACCCTTGGGTTGCAAAAATCTACTTCACACATATAGGATGGTAGTAGTTTCTATGAAAAGATCTGAGAGCTTAGTGGTCTGAGAGCTCAGTGTATGTCCAAAGTATGACAGGGCCGTGAAGGAAGAAGAAAAGCCAAATGGAATCTTGGATTGCAAGACAGTCATTGCTTCCAGAAAAAAATAAAGTGATTGTCCTTCTGTACTCTGCTCTTGTCAGTTCATGTCTCAAAAATGGTGTTCAGATTTAAGAACTACAGGAAGTATGTTATTAAGCTGGAAAGTCCAGAGGAAAGCATCTAAGATAGAGAAGATCCTTCAGTCTATATTAGAAGAAGATGGTTGAAGGACCCATGGTCTTCTTAAGGAAAGGAGAAGGATCTTTGTTCCAAAAGGAACAAAGAGCAGGTTGTATAAGCTGGAAAAGAGTAAAGTCAGGGAGAAATGATAGCTCCCTTCAAGCATCTAAAGGGCAGTTGTATGTTACTAGAATTGATATATTTAGTCCAAAGGGCAGAACCAGGAGCAATGGATGGAGGTTACAAAGAAATAAATTTAAGCTTGTTATCAGGAAAAATTTCCTAACAAGAAAAAGTGCTCAAGAAACAGTGGGCTGCTTCAGGAGGTAGTAAGCTTCCTCTCTCCTTGAAAATGCTTGAGCTAAAACTGAATGGACCTTATATATGCTCAAAGATTAAGAGTTAGATATATCTTAGAGGTCCTAAAATCCAATCTTCTTACTTTACCATGGCTTGCCCAAGAGGTAGTAAATAGAGCTGGCTTTTGAACCTAGATCCTTTGACTCCAAACACCATGACCTTTCTACCATACCATGCTGCTTTTCAATGTCAGATATATTAGAGTGGCTTTCCTTTTGGGTATGAGTTTGACCAGATGGCCAGAGAGGTTCCTTCCAACAATCAAATTCCGAAATTCTTTTCAATCCATTCATCTACCATGAGCAAATCAGAATGAGGATGAAGCTGAAAAATTAAGTCAATTATTAAGTCTGAAGAATTGTAGAAAATACCAAGAGGGAGTGAAGATTTGCCACAGGGTGCAAAGAGCAGGAAACTAAATCAAAAGTCATTCATAAACACAGACCACTCATTATTTGCCTTTGACCTGACCTAGAACTGGTAGCATTCCAATGACTACTCTCTCATTAAAACCGGAAAAGGGAAAACAGAAATTCAGTTTGCTGGTGTGCTATTACCATTAATCGGAGCACCCTGGGTGGTGCTGTTTTTTTTAATGGGGTTGTTACAACCTATCCAAAGGAGCTACCTGATGTTTTACTAATCAAAAACAAGGAAAATGCCTTTTCTCCCATGGAGCCCTTCCTTGATTATGTAGCCCAGCTACCTTACAAAAATGTTCAGAATCTTCCTATATTGGCTCCATCCTCCCCACTCCCAGATGAATAAAAGCACTCACTTGGCCTTTACTTAACAAAAAACAGGCATAGAATTTTTTTGTCTCATCTCCTGACATTCCCTAGATAGTGTTTTCTTTATTATTATCATTGGTTATTGAGTGCTGACAGTATGCTCTGCACAAGAGACATAGAAGACACAGTTCCTGACCCCAAAGGCTGATGGTCCAAGTCAGGCAAGCAACTCAAGCAGTTAAAAAAAATACCAGCTGAGAAGGTGGTCATACCTCAGAGATGCAAAAAGGTTGTGTAAGTTGAATTTGGTTCACAAGATGCCTGGCACAGCACTCTATGAACATAGACCCTTAATAGATATTTGACAGTGATAAATCCTCTGCAATGTTTTAATAATTTATCAGCCAAGACAGTATGATCTGAGATTCATGGAATGTAAAAGCTGGAAAGGATCTAGGAGTTCAACTACTCTAACCCTTATGTTCTAAACTTGTTGTCTTGGCAGGGAAATTTGAGAAATAAAAGTGACTTCCACAATGTAATACAGACAGTAAAAGAAGAATCAATATAGAATAGAGGCAACCTATAAATTAATAAACAAACATTTATAAAGTGCCTGCTGTGTGCTCTGAGGATATAAAAATAATGAAATGATCAACATTTTCAAGGAACTTATATTCAATTGGGGGAGACAACTTCTACATGTAGAAGTGTATAGAAAATCCAAGATAATGTAGTGAGTGGGAGGAGAAGGCAGTAGCCTAATGTAGAGAGTGATCTTGAGCTAAGTTTTGAAAAAAAACACAGGGGATTCTAAGAAGTAGATTCTAGATACTGGGGACAACCTGTGCAAAGTCACAATGATAGGAAACAGGCTTCTACTAGAACCTGACTAGGAGTCTAATGTGTTTCGTTACATTCTATCATATTTCAGACATTATCTTTTTTATATAATAATAGCTTTTTATTTTTCAAAACACATGCAAAGATAGTGTTCAATATTTATCCCTGTAAAACTTTATACATAGGTTAAATATGCACAATTCTTCTAAAGATATTTCCACATTTGCATTCAAACATTATCTTAAGAATACATTTTAAGGGGCAGGTAGGTGATGTACTGAATAGAGCACTGGCCTTGGAGTCAAGAGGCCCTAAATTTAAATCCAACTTCAGATACTTACCACCTATGTGATCCTGGGCAAGTCACTTAATCCCAACTGTCTCTCCCTGTCAAAAAATACATTTTAATACTCCACCTCAAAAAATAATACTTACTCCCAAACCTGGACTAGTGCCAGGTACTACTCTGTACCTAAAACATTTCAATATATTCTGGCAAATCCTTTGGTCTATGAATTCCTTCTAAAGTCAAACTTTGTAGATAAAGCAAATCCCTGTCTAATTTCCCATTTTGATTGTTCTAAACATCTTCCTTTTTCCTCAGATCTGTGGATTCTAACAAGGTTTCAGATATAGTCTAGCTATTTCATCTGCAGTCAGAGATAAATGAGCAAAGAGGCTTGCTGCTGACCCACTGGCCACTAGAGGATGACTTACTTGGCTATGGCAATGCATTAAACAAAGAAAAATTTTAAACTGAGCTATACAGTCTCATTTCATTACCAGAGTAATTGTGTCATAGTTTAAACCCTTTATAGTCCATATCATCCCCATCAGGGGATACGATATTTCAGTGGTATATTCTGTATGCTATATTGTTTTCTAGTACTATATTTATTCTCTCTTTCGCAGCCAAACTCCAAGAAAAAGTGATCTATACCTTGCTGTCTCCACTTTGTCATCTCTCATTCACATCTCAATGAGACCTTGTTTCATGTCCTACCACTTGGACTAAAATTTCTCTCTTCAAGATCATGAACAATATGTGATGTTTTCTCAAACTGCATTTGCTGCATTTGCCACTATCGACCACGCTCATCTTCTTTCTCCTCTCTTAGTTTTCTTGATTGGGAGCTGTTGTTGTTGTCTTCCTGGCTGATGCTTCTAAGCCTTCTTTAGGATCATCATTTATGTCCCATTTCCTATATCGGATACAGTCCAGATCTCTGTCCTGGATCCTGTCCTCTCTGTATACTTTCTCTTTCTCAGCAATCTCATCTGCACACAGGTATTCCTATGAAGATGATGCTATAATCTATATCTATAACACTTATATTTATCCAAAGTTTTAGGCCTGCCTCTCCAACTGCCTACTGGGTATCTCCTTCTTGATTTCCATTAGGCTTCTCAAACTCAACATATCTGAGCTGAGCTCCCTCAACTTGCCCATCCCGCCAGTCATCCCATTTCTACTGGGGGCAATGCTATTCTTTCATTTACCTAGATTTGCCACCTCAAAGTCATACTTCACTCTTTCCTCTCGTTTATCCTCCCTCTTCATTCAGTTATCAAGTCCTATAAATTCTATCTCTCAAAATCTCTCCCATTCCCATATCTCAAAGAGATCATAAAGGAGGGAAAGTGACCTATATTTACAAAAACATTTATGACAGCCCTTTTTGCAGTGGCAAGACACTAGAAATTGAGTGGATGCCCATCAGTTGGAGAATGGCTGAATAAGTTATAATATATGAATGTTATGGAATATTATTGTTCTAGAAGAAATAATCAGCGAAACAATTTCAGAGAGGCCTGGAGAGACTTACATGAACTGATGCTGAGTGAAATGAATAGAATCAGGAGATCATTGTACATGGCATTAGCAAGATTATATGATGATCAGTTCTGATGGACATGGCTCTTTGCAACAATGAGATAATTCAGGCCAGTTCTAATGGTCTTGTGATGGAGAGAACTATCTGCATCCAGAGAGAGGACTATAGGTTTTGAATGTGGATCACAACCTAGTATTTTCACCTTTTTGGTTGTTGTTTATTAGCATTTTGTTTTCTTTCTCATTTTTTTCCTTTTTGATCTGATTTTTCTTGTGCAGCATGGTAATTATGGAAATATGTAAAGAAGAATTGCACATGTATTGGATTGCTTGCTATTTAGGGGAGAAGATTGGAGGAAGGGAGGGAAGAAAGTTTGGAGCATAGGGTTTTGCAAGGGCGAATATTGAAAATTATCTATGCATATGTTTTGAAAATGAAAAGCTTTAATAATAAAAAAGACAAGAAAAAAATATCTCCCATTCATAGCCTCTCTATTCACACTATGGATACTTTAGTCCTGGCCTTCATTACCTCTTGCCTGGAGTATTGTAATAATCCAGCCATGAGGTGATAAGTTATTAATGAGTCCATTAATAACTAATCTTGCTGTATCCAGTCTATCTCTCTTCCATTTGCTACACAGCTGCCAAAAAATGTAAAGCACAAATCTGACCATCAATTCCTTGTTCAGGAAGCTTCAGTGTCTATACATTAACTCTACAATAAACCATTAATTCCTCTGTCCTTCACAATCTATCTTTCTAGACTTAGTAGAAACTATTCCCCATTATATACTCTACATTCTGGGCAAAATAGCCTACTCATTTCTGTACATGATTACAGACATTTCTCATACTTCTATACTGTGTTTTTCTATAAGTTCTTCCTCATTCCTTGAATGTTTTCCTCTGCATGGCTGCCTCTTAGACCCCACCAAGGCTAGGCTCAAGTGCCATATCCTTTATGAGGCTTTTGCAGATTCTCCTCCTTGGGTCCAGTCCTTTCCCTCTTTCCTCTATTTTAAACCATTTAATCTTTCTGTAGGGAATATATTGGACTCACTAGCCTAGGGCAGGACTGGCTGAGTGCCATACTCTCATTCTCCCGTTCCATTATGATCCACCAATCCTTAGCCAACAGTAACCAGTACCCTTAATGTTTACATCAATTAGGTTTTTCCAAGTACATGCTTTTTTCAAAGATATGTCAAGAAGCAAAATTCAAACATTTCTCTGCCAAATCTTCAGGGGTATAATCTCCCCTATTGTGATGTTCTGTTTCTCTGGATTGTAATCCTTCTCTGGGAGCAGATCCTTTGGGGAGCTTCTGGAGGCAGCCTTCCTTTCAGTTCAGTTCAATAATCCCAAAATGCAGCCAGGAATTAAAGTCCTTTATTGTGTCTTTCCAAATCTTATCTCCAGATCTTTTATTTTCTCCTTCAAGCCTTGTCTCCTTCACTTGGGGCTCGGCTGGCTTTCTTAGAGGCCTCTCTCTCTCTTTGGTTCCCGAGAGCTCTTGTAGAATTTGGAATGAAATCTTGACTCGGAATCTCCTAGAGTGTGGGAATCAGACTCCGCCTCTGAGAGTGGGCTTGTGGGTACTCCCTGGGTTTGTGGCAACTCCTTAAAAGTATGCTCTTAAAGGTGTGACTCTCATGTGTGGACCAGTGAGCAAACTCCTTTAAAGGTATAAACTCCTTTAAAGGTTTGAACTAAGTGCATAAGTACCTCGTGAGAATCCTAACACCCTATATTACCCTCCCTAGAGAGGGTAGACAGTCACATAGATTCTACATAGCATTCTTCCCACCAAGTTTACTAGCAAATTGAATTACTGCTAGTTTAACCCTTGTCTCAACTACCACTGAGCTGGGTCTTGTGATTGTTCCTCAATCCCCAGGGCCTCAAAGATCCAGCTATCCAGTCAGTTAGACATACCAAAAAACAAAACAAAACAAAACAAAACAAAAAAAAAAAAAAAAAAAAAAAAAAAAAAAAACAAGCTGGCTGAAGCTAAAATAAAAGAAAATGAAAACAATGAGATAGTCCATGCTTTTGTTATTCCAGTGTCATCATTGTGAGACCAGAAACAAATAAATAAATACCTTACCTTTTCTATTTCTCTTTCAAAAGAACCAAGAAAAAAACTGAAGTCTAGGTAAAATTTACATGTGAACAGGAAGCCTTTATCACTACTAAGGAAGTAACCCTAGACAAGTATCTGAGATTACATATTATTATTCATTCCCAGAATTATGGGGGTTTAGAGTTAAAAGCAATCACTAGACCACTGAGTCTAGACCTCTCGTTTCTCATACAGGGAAACTGAGGTTGGGAAATATTAAGTGGTTGGCCCAAAATTATACAGGTAATAGTAATTGACAGAATTTGACCAAAAGTTCCCTAAACTCAAATAGAATTCTCTTTTCACTGCAATAGGAATTCATTGCTTGATTCCATCATTCATTCATTGAATTAATAAATGTGTATTCAATTAAACTGAATTAATTAGACAAATATGTATATATGAGGTACTCTGTGAAGTAGTTAAAAATGCAAAGATGAATAAGATGCTTTCTGACCTCGAAGAGATCACATATGCCCAAATAAGCAAGCAGATATGTATGAACTAAGCTTATAAATGAGAAATTAGTTTTATAGGTGATATGAAAGCTGCTAACATAGCTGAGGAATATTTTAATCACTTGGAATATTTTATCACTATGAAATAATATCAGGTTAATAGTCACAGAGTCATCAAAAGTCTTGATCTGGAAATAACAGAGATTTAGTAAAAGACAAACACAACATGCTAAGTAATTCTGATAGGCTGTGATTCTCAAGTTATGTTCCATAGACTCCTATAGTCCAAAGACAAAGGTCTAGGAGTTATCATAAAGAACATTTTTGTCATAATAGGCAAACTTAATTTAATGTCCTTCCATCAGCTTCAGGGCCCACCCTAATATTATACCAGGACTTGAAATTAGGAAACAGGAATAGCATTGAAAGATTCTACAGTCTCAAAAATTTTGACAATAAAGAAAACAAGGAAAGTTTTCAATTTACCTTTTCATTCAGGGTTATGGATTATACTCAATACATATTCAAAGCAGTCTCAGAACTTAGGGCATTAGGTTTATTACATAAACTACAGATCTACTAAAATTCCCAAGAACTTCCCCAAAATAAGTCAGCTGTGATTTTCATCCTGTTTTACTTGTAAATCTTAGGTCTACATTTTTTGTGACATTGAATTTAGATCCAGAATTCCAAGTTTTCATTTGCATTTCCATTGTGACAAAGCTATGTGATTTCACAATTTCTGTGAATAATAAATTAAAGAGCATTTATTAAATGCTTACTGTGTACAAAGCAGTGTGCTACCCACCTGGGAATACAATTAGAAAGGCAGGAGGGGCCTGCTCTCAAAGAGCTCACTTTCTAATGGAGGAAGGCAACATAGAGGCAATTTCAGTTGCAAATTGTAGTGTTCTGGTTAGTTTTCTGGAGGTCTCTGGACTATTCTTCATTTTCTGCAAAGTAATCACCAAGAGAATAGCCAGAGATAAAGTCCAAACTGTTTATTGTCTCCTTGCTCAGGGCCGGGCTAGCTTGGTCTCAGTAGAGGAAATGCAGGAGGACAGGCCAGCCACTAGGGTGGTGTGATGTGGAGTGAATCTGTCTGGCTGAGTTTGTCCTACCTTATATGTAGTATACTGAGTATAAACCAATCATTATATCATTGGGGAACCATTATTTGTTGTAAGATTAAATCAATCATATTGAACTAGAGAACTATTAATCACCATGCTAAACTAGATAACCATTGTCTTATCAATTCTACTGACTTAACACCTTGTAAGAATCCTTGTTTCAAATACAGAGTTCTGGCCCAAAACAGCAAATCAGATGGAAAAATTGATCTTTTAAAGTACAGTTGCAAAGGAGATAATAATCTATTTTCTTTAAAATTAGTTCCACTGATAAAACTATAACCTTTTTTGACATTAAACTATTTTGTAATGGAGTTTGGTGGTGAGAATTTTTTCTCCAATTTTTAATAGATATATTTCTGGAAATGGAAGAGTTTTTAGAATTTGCAGAAGCAATTGCCAAATTTCATCTCCCCAGGGTTGATTCTCTGATTGATGGCTGCAGGAACTGGGCTGTAAAGAGTGGTAGTGTAGTTTAGTGCTGCTATTCTAGGTGCTCTCCAGGAAAGGATTTTATGCTTCAGTTTCTCTATCTAGAGAGTGAGGTTTTGGGTATAAAACATTTGTGCCCATTATCTACATAAGCACAATTTGCAATCAGTATAGAAATCCTGCTTTTCTGGACTTTTTATTTTATGTCTAGGGCTATATTCCATTTTGTTCAATTAGATAACATTCACTAAGGATTAAGCATGGACAAGGAAGGGTGATAGGTTCTGAGGTTACAAAGAAAAAAAAAATGTAAAATAGTTCTTGCTCCAAGGGAGCTTTTCTTGTAAGATAATATTTATGTTGTTGTTTAGTCATATTTGACTTGTCATATCCCCATTTTGATTTTTCTATGCAAAGATAGTGGAGTGGTTCCCATTTCCTTCTCTAGTTCACTTTACAGAGGAGGAAACTGAAGCAGAGGGAAGTGACTTCTCAGGATGAAACAAACAATAAGGCTCTGAGGACAAATTTGAACTTGAGAAGATGTCTTCCTGACTCCAGACTCAGTACTCTATCTGCTACACTACTTTGCTACCCTTTAAGATAATATTTAGTTTAATAGTCTGTCCCTTTAAAATCTCACTCCTCAATGTCCACATTTCCTTTTGCCTCATCCATAACCATACTGAAAAATTCCTGGATGGAAAACAAAATAAGACAGTAGAGAAGGAGACCCACTCTAAAAACTGAATAACTATTTCTCTTTGCTGTCACCATTCTTAGAATTTTTTGGGGGGGTAGAACTTCAAGAAATTGCCTAAAAAACTAAGGATCTGCTCTCATGTGTAAGTCGATGCTATTCTGGTCTATAAAAAGCCCTGTTCTTCTCCACGCCTCTGTACATAGACTAGAATCCAGTAGTACTTTACAGTAGTTCCAGCGAGGTAGTGAAGAATGTAGTTAAGGTCACTCATCAATATTTACTTAGTAAATATTTACCATGTACCACATCTTATGTAGGTCTGAAGAGCTGAGATGGAAACTAAAGTGAAGGTAGGACTGATACTGGGTTTACTAGGCAAAAATAACTATAGCTACATCTTTTCTTTGAATTATTTTGTCCATTTGCCCATTTGGACAGTGACTCAGTGGATAGAGTGCTTGGCCTGGAGTCAAGAAGACCTGATTTCAAACCTAGCCTGACACATTTCCTAGTTGTCATTTAACCTCAGGCTCTCTCAGTTTCCTCATCAGTAAAACTAGGATAACAATAACATCTATCTCCTAGGGTTCTTGTGAGAAGTAAATAAGAGAATGTTTGTAAAGAGTTTGGCATAGTGCTTGGCACATAGTAGGTGCTTAGTAAATATTTGTTTCCTTCATACATGAAATTCGCTTGATTGATTTTGGCTTTTGCTCCTTCCCTGGAACTCTTGCTCTTGAAAAATCTCCTAAATAAATCTTAGAGATGACACACTAGGTCAAATATTGGTAACAGGGACCCGCACTCCCTCAGTGGACATTAAATATACTATAGGTGGAAGACTGCCTTAATTTCACACCCTACAGAAAATGCATACTACACAAAGGTCTCATAGGAGTACATGAATAAATACAGAAAATTAAATCAGTTCATTAGGCTAAAATACATACATACATAGTTGCATACACATATGCATACATATACAAGCATACATATATACATACATACACAGAGACATTCATTCCAGTGACTTAGCACCTTGTAAGAATCCTAACATACACTCAGAAATTTTTTTAAATTGGGGGAAACTATAAACAAATACTTTCTATCTGATAACTGTGCCAGGTGAGCATCTTATGGCAATAGAAAAGTTGGTATGACTCAGATTGCTTGTTCTGCCCCCCCATCCCAACCCAACCCATCCCGACTCGGTACTAATCATCTTGGAGACACCCAAACTCCCTGAGAATCAATCAAAGGAATGATCAGTCTTCTTCTCAAGGTGCTAGACTGCATATCTTTCTGTATAGTTAGTGGCCTTCAGACAAGATCTATACTTTTGTAATCTCATCAATTTGGGGGGAAGGTGGAGAGGAACTCATCAAAATGATCACCGATCCCCTGATCAACTCTTTTTATATAATTAAAGATGTGTGACTTTCCCAAAATCGATATCAATATCAAATCTAACATTTCTTTGCCTCAATTATTAAGAAAATGGAAAATTAAACAGAAAATGATTTTCATATTATTTTAAATTTCCAATAACCAAAGTATTTTTTTAATTACAGATATTCCCTGACTCAAAGATATATACATCAGTGGTCTTTCTTCTTTGGAGTTCCAGCTCCTCCAACAAATTTTCTCCAAATTGACAGAAGTGTTCCCTTTTAGATTCAGATAAGGTAATCAGCGGATTCCTCATCTACTTTGAAGGGATGGTGAGTGACACAGGATGTTTCCCCGTTACTAACTCATTTTATTTACCAATGTTCATTTCAGATATGCAGGCAAAAAGAAAGGGGAAACTAGATGTTCCAGATCTCCCTCAACATATTCTGGAATATTTTTCAAAGAAAACATCTTCATAAGGTGGCTACATTCACAGGCTAGTCCGCTTCTCCCACCCCCCACTCCATACACAAAACAAGCAATAATAAAATTAGTGCTATGAGTCAGCTACAGTGGGTTAAATAGCTTTTTCCCATTTTTTGAGAGCCATCATATTTTCTATGGAAAATTACTAAAATTCTAAGTAACTGACTCAAAAAAAAAACTTTTTAGACTAGAATAGTTACAAAAGTGGCTGTGACTTTGAGTCTGTTAGTTTTATATTTTAAAAAATAGATTCAACATTTAAATTCAGTATAAGTTATGAAGTATTTATTCTTTTAATATTTTTCTGAATTTGTTTTAAATTTTATTTTTATAAAATTTCAGTTAAATCTTAGGGGAAAGTTACTTTGTATTTTGAGTATTCTTCAATGATATTCTTTATTTTCTTTAATAATTTAAACATAATTTCTTTGTTTGTCACTCATATTTCCCACCTAATGATTTTTAAATTTAATTGCTTAATGAATCTAATATTGTCTAATATGATTTTAATTTCATTTAATTTCCTTTAATGATTTTTGTTTTGAAATTCACTCAGAGAAACTTCATAATTTACACTCCAAACATATTAATTCAGAACAATGAGATTAGATCCCTTATCCTCAGGGAACTTTCTTATTGACTCAGACTAGATGCAATATTTAAAGTTCCACATTGTTACTATGTGACCTCTTGTACATCTCTTACTAAAAACCACTTGCATTACACTAACTTCAAAATTGTTGCCATTTTCTCCAATATTATGTTCCTTTCTAAGGTTCAACATAAGTTGTCATAAAGGAAGGTTTATTTTTTTTTCCTTCCCCTGCCACTATTTAAAATGGAGATGGATAGCTGGAAATGGGGTCCTACATGATTTCTTTGTAAATTACTTCATTTGTATGGTAGTGCCACTTAATATAATTGCCATTCCACCTAAAATGGAATAAATTTTAATTGCAGTTCACCTTTAATTAGGATTTTGGTGTTTAACTTTTTTACATTACCCACTCTTCTGTGTATTAATTGTATTCTGTGTCAACTCTTTTCCATATTAATGTGTCCTGATATTTACAGTCTTTCATTGAATTCCAAAATATCAACTTGATTTTCCATATTGCTCCAACCCAAAATTATCTGATGAAGGTGAGTGGTCAAAATGGCCTTCTGGGGACAGTGGGTCTAAACAAATTTCTGAAAAATTGATAAGATGATAGAAGATACGTTGCTTTTACTACAGAGTATTCATTAAAAAGAAAAAAGAAAACTGGCCACTGATTCCAGCTTGGCTCAATGGGATCAAAGCCAGCTTCTGATGCTTGAGTAGCTTCTGGGATCGTCAATGGAACTTGATATTGCTGATTCAAGGACCAAGCCCGGGCTCAATGAAATTGAGAGTGCTCGTGGATGAATGTGTAATTCATTGAAACTGGGTCTGACCAGATCCGAATATTGGCTGGACTTAAGCTTGAATGAGTTGTTCGTCAAGCCTAAATGCAGTCAGGTAAGATAATGCCAACCTAGAGAAAATTGTTAAATCCCTCCAGGGTCTCTCCCTTATTCTCTCAAGGACGTCAAGCTCTCCTCCCTCCACCCCTGTGTTCCCACCCCCACCCCCTTTTGAAGCTTGTAGAATTCTCTGACTGGCTTTTTTATATCACTACTCGGGGGTTCAGAAAAGAGTAATAAGCAAGTACAGTTTAACCCTGTACCAACCCCCAAGCAAGGCGAGTGAGGAAATCGAGGGGAGGCTGGAACAAAAGCCAGCAGCCTGGTGGTCTGAGACTAGGCAAATCATGGAGGGATTTAAGGGTTTGGGCATAGGAGGAATAACAGGACTTGGAAATCAGGATTTATCCGTTTTACAGAGTTTCTTTCTTTCTTTCATTCATTTTTTTTTTAAAGGTGGTTGATGAAAGGAGAAGGAAAAGCATTCAGTTCACTTTGAATCCATCAAATAGTTCCGCCAGGGGGTTCTTGGGGGCAGAATGGCATCTCACATCTGGGAGTTTGGGGGATAGAGGATGGGAAGGCAGTGCTCACCAAGGAAAAAAGAGGACACTGGGCCTTTTCTAAAATCAGACCAAAACAGGAGCAAGACTATTCTTTGCGTGCCCTCTTCCCTCAGCCTTAAATGAAACGAACTAGAGGGACGACCACCGGGCTGAGCACAGACGGAGCTGACTTCGATCTCCCACTCCTCCACCCGACCTAACTATTAGTCAGCCTGCCTGAACCTTCCGATTGATTTTCCATCTCTGCCTCGCAAGGGGCGTTGGGAAGCGGGCCGGACAAGGGGCTTGAAGCAGACCCTCAGATCTTTGTGTTCCTGGCCGGCTCCGCGTAGAACAGGAGCAAAACTCGTTACTAGGTTGGCTAGAGAGAGGAGGAGGAAAGGAGGGAGAGAGATGTGGAGATAGAGAGAAGAACGCCAGCTTGGGGTTCAAGGAAGGAATCTTTCCCGCTTTTCAGTCAGCTGGGCAGGGCTGCGCGGTGCCTTGTTATCATAAGGCTACTAGACATCCCCTCCTCGCCTCCCCAGCGCCCGCACCCTAGCCAGTCTAGCTTCTCTAGCAGCGCCTCCAGCGGCCTCCTTTGGGGAGGCGGGAGCAGGGGCGGATCTGAGCGCTGGATGGGCAAGGAGGCGTGCCAGGGGGCAGGGTTGGTCGGGGTCTCAGGTGAGGAGATTGGGTGAGAGGTGCTCAGCAGGCGGCGCAAGGGGACAGGCTCGGGGGGAAGGGGAGACAGCAGGCAGTTTGGGTGAGTGCTTGGAGCTGGGCTTGAAACTGACGCGCCAGTCCATCCTCTAGCCCCCACAGGAGAGAGACCAGCAGCGCGGCGACCCAGCGTAGAGCCACTTTTCTGGGCTCCGCTATTTCGGGATTTGAAACCAACGCCCCTAGTGCTCGCGGAGGAAACGCGGGGATCCCGCCTTGCTCTGCACTCTGCTTGTTGCGCCAGGATCCCGGGCTCCTCGCTCTAGTCTCCTTTTCAGCTCTCTGTAAATTGCCCTTGACAGATCTCTCTCACGCTTGCCAAGTCGGAATAAGTCCCGATTTCGGGGTGTGTCAATAAGCGCCGAACACTGGGGAAACACCGTGACCTCACGCTTTCCAAAACATCCTTCTTCCGTGGATATCCGCGGGGCAACCGCGTACCTAGAGTGCCTGATCCCCTGGTCCTCGCGTGTTTATTCCTTGAGAAGCGCTTTATCTACTCTTATGCACTGCCGGTCTTCAATTGCGGCTGTCTGTGAAATGAGCGAGACAGAAACCTGGGGTGAGGGAGCTAGGGGCCAGTCAGCGGCTGGTGTGAATACCTTTCCCAAGAGGGACGGGGGAGGGGAGGAGAGAAGCTATAGGATTAGTCCCTTCGCGTACCTTGCCTGTTGCTGGAAAGGTGCAGCGAACGCCCGGTGGATGTGGACAGAGCTTCCCTCTCTCCTTTCCCCTGGGAATCTAGGGACACAGTAGGTTTGGTGCCATTAAAATAGGAACCGAGGAGCACCTGGGCTTATAAGCAGAATGAACGGGTGGGGCTGGGCGACAGTAAAATCTCGACTTGGATCCAGATTCCCCCCTACTATCCTCCTTTCCCCTCCACCCCTGAACGGCGGGGCACCCGAGACTGGTGAACAATGGAGCGGCTGGGCAGCGCCCCGGGCACCGAGTCGGGTAGCTTGGGTTTCCCCCTAAGCTTCTCTCTCAGACGCCCTGCCCCGGCTTGTCTCTTGAGGCAGATGGGCATCTCACGCTTAATCGATTTCACTTGGCTTTTAGTGGAACTGGCTGCCATCCCCCACTCTGTCTTTACGGGTGGGGAAGGCGCAGTCCACCTCTCCTCCGACCGACACGGGAGCCCCCGAGACCACTATGAGGGCTGGAGAGGTCAGAGAGCCAAGGGTGGGGGCTGGGACAGCTGCGCCTCTGCTGGATTGGGCGCAGACAAGCCCCGCTCCTCCTTCAGCGGTGGCAGCGGTGGCAGCAGCCACAGCAGCAGGAGGCGACTTGTGAGTTGCAAGAACAGGCTTCCGCCTCCCGGCCTCCAGGATTCGGAGTCACTTTCTCCGCTGCGGCCGCCGCGGCTACCCAGGACCCATCGGCGGGGTCCCTTCGACCCCGGAGCTAGCAGCATCCTACAGGCGGTCACGCCGAGGCCCTGCGTTGCTTTGCTCGTTGTGCCCTTCTCTTTTCACTGCCCAAGGAGAGACTGCTACTAGTTGGCACTAAGACCCATTTGCCCCCGGCTCCCTCCTTCCACCCATCCATCCCCTACGCTTAGAGAGCCCTAGCGAGGACTCAGAGACAGACGGACTGACGGAGAAAAACACTGAAGGAAACTTAGTCTGCGCCCTGCCTCTTATCAGGCGATTACAGGCGAGCTTATCGGGGAAAGAGGGAGGGAGAAAGGGAGGAAAAAAGGGAGAGGAGGGGAGGGGAAGACGGAAGGAGAGAGGGAGGGGAAAAAGAGGCGGGGGTGCAGTTTGTGAAACTCCTCTCTGTCTCGGCTCATCTTTTCAATTGCTTGCTTCTCTCCTTCCCGCAGACACCCCCCGGATCTCCCCTGGGCGCGATCTCGTCAGTTTCTAGTGGGTCAAGAAAAAATTTTAAAAGACACCGGATTTTTTCCCTTCTTCTCCTTTTCTTCTTGGAATTTGACTTTGGGCTCTTCGTGTCCCCCTTCTCCCTCCCTCGAACACCGAGACCTCCCCCACCCACCCGAACGTTTGGATTTTTTTTTTTTTTTTTGAAATGGCCGGGGCAGCGGCTCTTGGAAGAGGAACAAGTGTGGGAAAAGAGAGAGGAAACCGGAGCTAAATGACAGGATGCAGGCGACTTGAGACACAAAAAGAGAAGCATTTCTCCCGGATCAAGGCAGTGTTCCGCTGCTGCTTGCTTTTCCCCAAGTCAGCTTGAAGGATTTTCAAGCTGCTGCAGGACTCGCGGCTTTCCGGGGGGACTTCCTTTTTTCCCCTTACCCTTTCGCCCCCGCCCTCCTATCCGCTCCCCTTTGCCCCGTCCCTGGGACTTCTTCTCTGCCTGCGGCTTTCTGTGTCCGGTTGAGAATGGATTGGGGGCTGCTGCTCCTGCACTGCGCCGCGCTCTCGGTCGCCCTGGCCGGCGCGGTTCGGAACGGTAAGTGACAGCGGGCGGCCGGAGAGGCGCGTCTGACAGCCGCACGCACGCCGCTGGGCCCCGGGCTGGAGGGCGCGGGAGCTCCGGGTGGCCGCTGCTCTGAGCGAAGGGTCGCCTTCTAGCTGGGTGGGCACCTCGCCACAGCTGCTCGAAACGCAGGCACTCGGTAGCCTTCTCCCGGCCTAAAAGAAAACTTTTTTTTGAAGGGGGGGCTGTTAAATGTTTTCCACTAAGAGGTGTGTGTGTTTCCTGTCTTCCTCTGTTACAAAGCAAAGCTGCCTACCTTACCAGATCCACGCACCAATTACCGTAATAATGTTTCCTCCCAAAGGCAATTAGATGAGAATCCCTTTCAAAATTTTGATGGCTGCTGAAAGTTAATGAATACTTTACAGAGAAAACTTCCTGGTCATCTTAGGATCCCAGTCTCTGCTGTGTGTCTGCAGGTATTGGTATGGGATGTCTGTTTTTCCGAGTACTCCCAGGCATCGTCCCCTAATCCTGTCATGAAAGTCTGGAGTTTGAATGAAAGTTATACAGTGTCAATAAAGGAATTTGATATATACAGAATGAGAGACGAGCCTCTCTGAAAGTCCCTACTGTTCCGTTTGGTTTTAAAACCTCTGAGGCTTAAGTAAATGACAGAATGTGTGGGCTATAAACAGGACCATGTAACGTAAATAATGTTTTTAAATGTGATCTGGCTGTAGGATTGTTTGCCTCCCACTTTAAAGTAGGTGAAGGCTGGGATGTGAAATTCTCTTTTCAGTTAAGCCTTCAGCAATTATTATTAACTAATTATCAAATATTTACTTTTGCCTGACTTGGATTTCAATCAAAGTAATTAGAAGAAAAGAACATCCACTACTTATTGTGGTATATTGTTTTAATAAGAGACCACAAGTGGAGTGTTTTATACTGAGAGGAATTTAAATCAGGGTTTTATGATGGAAGTTAATCTCTCTAATATGTTTTCAGAAGGCGTGTGATTTAAGCAATAGATTCCCCTCCCCCCACAATTGCCAGTGTTCTAGCAAATATGCCAAAAAAGCAAAAATGTGTGAATGTTAATTTGTGACTTATTAATGAACTCCAGTTGGTGGTATCTTTCTGAACTCTCATAGCAAGGGCATGGGGGGGGGGGGGGAGAGGAGTTGTGAGATAATCCCTTCTTCCACTTGAATGAGTTCAACTGACCAGTCCTTGGAAATTAACAGCCTTCCCCCCCCCCATTCATGGCAGACAGTTGGTAAGAGAAAGTGATGGATTTGAAATCAAATGCAAAAGATTGTAGAAATTAGATCGTAACTACAATGTCCTATTTCTTCAAATGCTTAGGAGTAATGGGGACTGGTGAAGAAACAGAAATGCAGGCACACAGAGTTTGACAAAAAGCAATGGAGTTACCAAGGCCATCCTCTTTAACTTATCAGAGCTCTTAAAGCCATGTCCACCTCCTCCCAAATGCCAGTGCCTGCTAAATTAATTCATTAACCTTATTTAGGACTAATGGTCCTGAGTCATTAGAAATTGCTCTTTCTTAATCAACTGTTAGAGAGATTTAACAGAGCCAGGGAGTCTAGTAGCCCAGTTATCTTATTATACTGTCACTTTCTCAGAAGTCACAGATTAAAGAGCATTGGTGGTACTGAGCCCACCTAATCGTCATCTGAAGGGACTCTTGTCAAGTGACTAGGAGCAGAGCTGTTTTATTTCACTCTTTTAACAGATGCCAGATTCTGCCATGTTGTTTGCACAGAGCTGGAGGAGACTTAATGAGACGAGGTCACTTTCCAAGTTCTCGGCAAATTTAGAATAATGCAAGACTCGCAGTAGAATCACATAACAGAGTCCAATATGATCATTAGCCGAGATGTTGAACTCCAGTCGCAACATGGCTTGGTCTTGGCAAGCATGAGGCTTTTAAAAGCCAAAAAAAAAAAAAAAAGAGAGAGAGAGAGAGAGAAGAAACCAATATAAGTCTACTCTGGCCCAAGAAACATGGTTAGAAACATCTAGTGATTGAGAAAACAACAGAATTTATATTGTCTTCTTTCTCTCTAAATTATGGGAAATGATTTCCGTAATGCATGTAGCTTTATGCATTTTTGATGTGCATTTCATCTTTCATTTCTATTTGACCTGGTTTTCCTGTAATAAAATTCTGCACATTTATAAAGTCATGCTGAGAGCAAAGAATGCCATTCCCTTTCCACAGGGAATCTATTAGATGCCATATTAAAATCTATATCTACAATTACTGAAAAGTTGTGATTGATAGGCTTACATATTTCACTGGTGTCATACCTGTTCCTCTTCCATAGTTTATGCACATATTTTTTTATTGCTAAAAATTAAGCATCAGTAAATGTGGCAGCTTTTCAAGCTGAAGCTCTCCAGTATGAGATCCATCATAAAAAGTGACAATGAAAATCCACACTGAACAATAAAGCAGCCTCAGAGACTGGTTTATTTAGTTCTCGGTGATCAAGCCAACATTTGGTTTTTGGAAATGATGAGTCTCAGAACCATTAAGCTTACCTTTCCCAGGATGTTAGCCTGTGACTTACCATATGGGGCACCTATACTTCCTGACATTGACTGTCCAACAGTTAGGTAATTAGAAATAAAGCTGTGTGATTATTTATTTTTCTTTCTGCACCATTACTTTGATCTAGTCTCCAGGCTTGAGGAACTTTACTCAGAGAAATAATGCAGAATTATTTCTGGTTCACTAAAAACACTTTGTTCTCCGCTCAGTCTGTGTTTCAAGAACAGAGATAGCTTGAAAGTACTGAGATTTATGAACTGATAAAACAAAAGAAGGTTTGGCTTTAAGCAAGCTTTAAGCAAGCTCTAGGAAGACAGTCCCCAATGACCAATGACACAGAGCAAGCTTATCATCAAAAAGCAACACAGGGGGTCAAACTGCATCTCTTAGTCACCTTCTACTTAGAACTTGTTACTTAATAAGATTACACTTCTTGGAGATAATTAAGTCTAGCAGAAGCCCCCTAGGGACCATGTTAACATCAATTGAGGGGATTTAATGTTTTTAATGCTGGAAGATCTTTTTCTTGGGAAAGAACTTTGAAAAAAATCCCTTTTGGAGTACCAATGGTGCTTTCAAAGCAAGCCCTTCTATACCGTGCACATGCTTGGGAGATCAAATGATGATCTTTGTTAGAACTATTAGAGACAATAATACTTGAAGAACCCGGTGGGGAGAGGGAGGTAGTCACCAGAAAGTTTCAGTGAAAAAAAGTTCTGGAAAGTTTAACAACTGATAAATTATCAAGAAAGCTAGGTTGTCAAACTATCATTTGTAAGGAAAAGATCAACTAAAACATGCAATTTTCATTCCAGGTAAATGTGGTGATAACATAAAAATTGTAAGTCCTGGGTACCTAACTTCTCCTGGCTATCCTCATTCTTATCACCCAAGCGAAAAATGTGAGTGGCTGATTCAGGCTCCAGACCCATACCAGAGAATTATGATCAACTTCAATCCTCACTTTGATTTGGAAGACAGAGACTGCAAGTAAGTCTGCTTATCTGAACAGAGCGCTATGGCACCATCTAGTGGTCAGAAATGTCTATGGGGAGAGCAAAAGTAGGAGAAAGCATAAACACAAGCTGAATGTATAAGATGGTTTATAAATGAATAGAGAAATATCCAAAGCCAGACGGGATCATATGTTAGTGGTATAAGATATTAAGTTTATCTTGGGTGGTTTTTGAATCCCAAATCATGCAAGATCATCTTTAATTTTGTAATTTCTTTGTCTCCCTTTTCTCTAATATAAGAAGGAGCCTGTTCCTTTTTGCCATTTAAATTATTTTCTTAGTGTTTCAGTCTTTGTGTTTTCTTGGAGAGGTAGGAGAATAGTAAATAAAATCTCTGACTAGCATTTTTATGAAAAATTGTGAGGCACTAGAATTTATAGCAACTACAAACAGCAAGGTCATACTTTTTTTTAAGCAAATCTATGAAATATTTTACTATTTAAGGACTAAATTTATTTATGTTTGACATGGGAAACTATAAATTGTATTGGACGACTATAAGTCACACAGTGGTAAAAATAGCATAAGTGAATTTTCTGGTAGAATAAATAATGGCTTTTTATGAAGACATTCTGAAAATCAGTGTCTAAGTACAAAAATTGATTAAATTGGTGTCTCATATAGAGGATAGAGTCTTTTCCCATTTCCAGGAAAGGGTAGAATTTTAAGTGCTTAGACTTAGTTTTTTTCTGTTAACTTGTTAAAGGGCCCAATTATTCCTGATTTCATTGTTAAAAAGAATATATAGTTATATATCCATATAGATGTGATAAAACCATTTCACTTATTAGCATTATATGTAAATTAGATTTCTTTGTGATAGTGAACCAGGTTATATTTTTCTGCTTTTTGGTGTCTGTTTGCCTTTGCCTTATCCACTGTAGAGCAACTCTAGGTGAGGTGTGCTTTGAATATGATTAAATATTGCATTCAGCTCAATTTAGTATCTGTTTATCTATTGTGTATACTTAGCAGTCCTCCTGTCTGTCTTATTCACATCATTATATGCTATAGTCTTACCTACACTCTTGTCTCTGCTCTCCAGAGGTGCTGAATTGGTATTCATATCAATCATATGTGAAATTCAGGCAGAGAAATCTTTTTATCAAGGGAGGGAGAAAACTATTTAGGTGTCAAATCTGTAATGTTTCTTGGGGAATGACAGTCTCCTCAGGTTTAAAAAGCAGTCTCTCACTTATCATGTGTGCATCCACTTCAATAAGAAAAAAATCATTGTTATCTAGATACATTTATTATTTAAGCAAATTCTGTTTATTGTTCTTGTACACACAGTACCTTTTCTTCTAAAAAAAGATAATGCTGCAAATTATGATATTATATAAAATGTATAAACATTTACGCCAAGAGGATTTTTCCAACCAATTGCAGAATGAATTTAGTAAATATCTTGTTATAGGGCAACATGGGGAAAATGAGGTGTTCTGTTTAATCCAATATTTTGGTTAATGGAGATTTATTGCAAAGATATAGTCAAAGAATTAGGATGTAAGAAAATGTTATAAATAACTTTCCTCTTTATCTAATAAACACTAAGTCTTAGATTATTAGCGGATATAGAGTCTTACCTTTCCTTTTTCATGCCACTTTTTTTTCCAAATGAGGAAACTGAGTCTAGGAAAGGTTAATGACTGACCCAAAGTCACAAAGCTACTTAAGCATCCAAAGCAGGATTTCGATCTAGATCTTCCTGACTCCAGTTCTAGTGCTATCTTCTATGCCCCAGATTCTTAAACTATGATTTATAACCCCAACTCATAATTAAGTGTGGGGGTCACACAATTATTAATTATTAAAACAAATATTTTCTTTCTATCCCTATTTTACATACCTGTATACCTGCTGGAGCGGGAGGGGGGGGTCATGTAAAAAAATTCCCTGGCAAAAAGAAGTCACAAGTGAAAAAAGTTTTAAAATTCCTGCTTATGTCACACTGCTTCTTGCATCAGGATATTGCCCCAATTTTCAATTAGGTAATTCATAAACATTATTCTCTACATGTCTAGAAAAATCAGTTCATTAAGAGTTTTACCAATCAGAATGCCACACAACAGGGAATTTGCTTTGGTTTACTCTGTTGGGTGAAATGTATAGTGCCTGTCACCTAGACAACCTAGGTAACTAGTATCCAGTTTGTTTGGTTGCTTCTTAATGCCCATACCCCAGTAGACATTTCCTGTAAGAAACCTTTTTTGCATCTTGTATAATCATATTATTCCAGTAAGTAAGGTACTTTTGGTCTTGAGTCTAAATTATTTCCTATTTCTTGATCAGTAAATTATTACCATATGTTTGCATAATACAGGAATTCTAAGGAGTTTCCACTTTGCTAGAAGTTTCAATATTGGAACTCAATAGAGGGAGGAAGGGAAGGAGAGAGGAAGAGGGAGAGAGAAGGAAAGAGAGAAGGAGGAAGAGGAGAGAGGGGGAAAAAGGGAGAGAGGGAGAGAGGGAGGAAGAGACAGAGAGAATGTTAAGAAATAGAAGAAATGTAAATTTCTAAAAAGAGATAATATCAGTGATTTTGAAAAAAAAAAATAGAGTAAACTGGTGAGTCTAAGAAGCCTGCATCACATAATTGTAGAATATTAGGTCTGGAGGGAGAGAGATTACAGAGAATTTATCTCCTTCATTTTATAGTAAGTAAGTTGCCTACGGTCATCCAGCCAAGACTAGCTGAACAGATTTAGAAAAAAAATGACATTTTTTTCATAATTGCATTTATAGTTTACTTCTAAGTTCCTACTTCTTGACCTACATGAAAAAAAAAAAAATCAGTTGGTATGTTGAAGTTAAATGGAGATTGCGCACATGCGTGTGTGTTTGTGTGTGTGTATGTGTGTGAAGAGTAAGGATGAGCAGTTTTGTACCATATTTTGCAATGTTGTTCCTTGACCCTGTAACTAATAGGGATTTCAAATGTGCAAAAAGACCAACCTCTGACTCTTCTCCGCTGCTATACAAAATACTATGCTAAATACAACAGAGATAATGGGAGGAGAGCCTGGAAGTGTGGCCACATTTTTCATCTTTTAGGTATATTGAAGACAGAAACAACAGCTTTTGTTGATAGCAATTTGGCACCTAATATTGGGAAGAATTTCCTTGGTACCATGGAGGGAGGAGGGAAGCAGATATATTTGAGAAGAAATTGGATTCTTGGGCAAAAATTCAGTAGTTATATAAACATTCACAAGTCGAACGTCCTCAGGAAGCATAGTTGAGAGAATTAGACTATATTGAATTCTAATTTCAATTCTTCCCCTAGCAAACTGTTGATCTTAAGTAATTCACCTGATCATTCTATGCCTCAATTTCCTTGTGGAATTATATATTTGACCTATCTCATGAAATTATTACTTATTTAAAACGAGATTATAATGTAGAAGCACCCCCAATTACTGGAATCCTTTGTTCCTTACTGCTTTGCATTAGGTTTGCATTCACTTTTATGTATATTACTTTATGTACATCTTACTTCTCTCCATAGAACATAAGCATCTTGAGAGCAAGAATCACTTCATTCTTTATCTTCACATTTCCAATGTTCTGCAAAAAGCATGTACTTAAGTTAGCTGATTGATTTGGAAAAGTAAAAGCAGTCCTCAAATGTTAAGTACTTTTGTATTCATTACATCATTCCCAGAATTTTAATTGGTGACTAAATATTTATAACTTCGAAATCCTAATATTATCCTGAAAGCATTGATCATAGTAACCGTGATAGTTAGTAGTTTAGGGATATTTTTCAAACTAAAACTTATTTGTATTTCACCACATGGAATTTGCCCATCTTTCATTCTCTTGTTTTGACCAACTTGAGTAAGTTTAATACTTTGGACAATAAGTGGTTTTGACAGTGTGGATATTCCCTCCACTGGAACGAATCAAATTCTCTGTTTTACTAGGTTTCTTGAGTTAATTTAGATTCAGTCCCTTTCTATAACACCCCCCACCCCTTCAGAAAAACTATAACCTGACAGCCAACAAGTTTTTGGCTATATCTGAAGCCTTTCCAGATAGGAGATACTAGAACCTAGGACCCTCCTCATCTTTGAAGACCCAGTTTCCATCCACATAGGCTTTTAATGGAGAATGATCAACACTATAAAAACAGGAACAGGTGGGTCTAAAATAAAAACTCATTGAGTAGAATCTTAGAGAGACGAGTCAGCAGTTTCCCTTTATGGGGACTGAAGACAGAGAAGTAATTAGACTTTTACAATGAGCAAGTCAGGGCTAATGGAACAATAATATCCTAAGGACAGGATTAGTGAGAAAACATTTTGGAAATTCATTGTTGCAGCCAACCACTGTGGTAGTCACAGCCTTTCACTGAAAAGTCTCAGTGCTATCTTGCATGACTGAACTATGGAACTGACATATTTTTAAATGTGATGGGGGAGGAGAGCTCATCCTTAGTATCACTCCATCAATAGTATGAGGGAACGATTCCCTTATAAGCCAGGAAAAGTGAATTGTAGAATTCAGTTGTAACAAGTTATGCCTATTAGTGACTCTGAGATTGTCCCCAGATTGTATAAATAATGACTGTTTGTTGGGTTCAAAGGGGTTTATGACCTTCCAGAAAGTTAATTGTGCTTTTTTTTAAGTGAGAGGCAGGAGTAGTTAGTAAGTAATGATTTCTGACCCAGAAGGTAGGTATAGAAGAAAGGAATGAATGGCCCCCTTTCCCTTGTATGCCAATAAAATTTTGCTTGTTTGTGAAGTGACAAGAGACAGTTAAAAGTGAAGGAGAAAGAGGGAAACTGACCCATGAAGCATCTGGTAAAGCATTGCTCAGAACATTTTAATGTCGGCTGTATGTTGTAAATGGCTTTCGGTGTTTACATTAGGTTAACCGGGTCTTGCTCCGCTAAAGTTTCCTTTCTGTGGTAAAGCAGACATCTTGAATCTCATAAAACTTTATATCTGTATAATAAACAAGAATGTCACTGATACAGTAGTTAGAATTTATGGAACTTTTCCGGTTTCCCAGCAATGCAAACTATCAGCATGATAATTTATAATGGTTTGTGACAAATGCTGTTGAGCGAAGAGGTGTGTGGTTACATTCAGATCAGATGTCGTCATCTGGGGAGCAATAAAAATTTCACAGACATTGGGTTAAAAACATTAAGAAAATGAATGTGAAGCTCCAAAAGAAAAGACCTGGAGATGGCGGGAGGAAAAGCCCAGTAGTGGTCTTCTTACTGAGAAATTATAGACTTTGTGACCAGATACAACAGTGTTGTTTTATAGGAGAATATGAGTACTGGCTTATAATATTATTCCCTTAAAGTTTGTCATTCTCCTGATTAGAAAACAATCTTTTCTTTTGTGGAATGATTAATAAGTACAGTTTTACTTATTAATGCATTCAAAGGGAAAATATGGGTATAGTTCATTTTAGCTTCATAGAGATTTTTATTGATGCTGTTAAAATTAAATAAAAATTTATATTTAGGTCTCTGTTTTTAAAAATTCAAAGGAAATAAGTTGCATTTTTATTAAAAATCTATCTATAGATTATCTATAGAAACTTCTTTCAATTCAGCCAATATTTATTCAGCACCTACTATGTATAGGGACCAACCTCAGGTGCTGCAAGAAGTGAAAAAGTAAGATATCGTCATTTCCCTTAAATAATTTAACTAATTAACAGTGACATTTTGTTAATTTCATTTCATTTCATTGTATTTGTGGCCCTTGACAAAAGAGGATATAAATCTTGGATCTTGAGGGCCATATCAATGGATATCAAGTTCTTCAAGCCGGAAAGGTTTTGAGTGGGGGCCTTTTGACAGACATTCTGTGCGTTATCTGGTCATCAGCTTTACAAAATTAAGAGACATTTAATTTCAGGTTGGCTATGGGGCAATGAGTTTTTCACTTTTAACTACACTTCCTTCTCTACTTGTAACTCTCTAGACTTTGCCACCATACCTTAGCTGGTAGCTGCACCTATGACCTCTATCTACATCCTAGAATATGCCTCCACCAATCCCTCCATTCCTCCCAGTGAATTTCTCTCAAAATCTCCATCATGAAGAAGAGCTCAGGGCAACTATGTTTTATTCTTCTTCCACCTCTGCTTCTGACTATCCTGATGTAATCACCATGTCCCTCATGGGTACTTTCCACCTACATACTCCCTTTCAGCTCCCTTTATATGTTTAACTTCCTGAGGGCATTCTATCCCCAACCCTTAGCATGGTGCCTGGAAGATAGTAAGTGCTTAATAAATGTTTGCTACCTCCACATGACTTAGCGATCAGTAGTCATTAAGTGCCAGGCAATGTGTAAATGTTGAGGATAAAAAGAAAGGTGAATGGTAATCCCTGACTTCAAGGAGCTCGCATTTTTATAGAAAATACAACATGAAAATGACTATGTACAAACATATCATTTACATGATAAATTGAAAATAAACAACAAAGAGAAGGCACTACAATTAAGGGAGAATAGGAAAGGCTTTCTGTAGAAAGTGGGACTTGACAGAGGAATTGAAAAAGCAAGGAGGCAGAAATGAGGAGAGAGAACATTCTAGGAATGGAGGAAAATGCCCCAAAACAGAAGATGAGTATCTTTTATGAGGAATAGTCAAGAAAACAGTGTTGCTAAATTGCAAATTATTTGTTTGGAGGAAGATAAGGCACATGAGGCACATAAAAATTGGAAGAGTGGGGATAAGGATTTGTTATGAAGGGCTTTGAATGCAAAAGAATTGAATTTTTCATTTGATCCTGCAGATGATTAGGAAGCCATGGAAGTCTGATGAATCTCTGGGGTGACAATGTCAGGTGCTTTAGGAAGATCAGTTGGGTAGATAAGTGGAGGATAGATTGGAGTAGGAGAGATTTGAGGCAAGCAAATTTACCAGTGGGTTATTACAATGGTCCAGGTATCCTCTGCACCAGTATGGTAGCAGTATTAGAAGAGAGAATGAAGTATGAAAAATGTAGGTAATATTGACTGATCTTGGCCACAGAAAGGATATATGGGATGAAAGTAAGGGAAGAATCAAGAGTGATACCTTGGTGATTAGAAAGTTGGTAGTACCCTCATTAGTAATAGAGAAGTTAAGAAGAGGGGTGGGTTTGAAAGGAAAGATAAGTTCCTTTTTGGACACGTTGAGTTTAAGATCCATTCAGAACATCCAGTTCAAGGTGTTCAAAAGACAAAGAGATGGGAGACTAAATGTCAGCAGAAATTATGGAGTTCTTTGCATATAATATACCCTTATTTCATATTATTTGATGAGTAAGTAGGGGACCAAATACCCTATCCAAAAACTTTATAGGTTCTTGTAGTGATGTCATTATAAGGGTTAAGCTTGAAAAATAAGATGTATTTAAGAAAGTCTTTGAAACAATTTTTTTCTTAACATACACAAGATATTTTTAAATTTTCTACAGAATTTTGACACATAAATATCTCTTCTTTTTGGTCTTTGTTCATGAATACTATTTTATATTTGAGTATATTCTTTAGAACCAAGAGAAGAGGAAAAACATTGTCCTTGTTTTATGGGACTCAGAGGATGTTTAAAGCCAAATACTTTGCTCTGTTCTGTAGATAGTATACTTTTAACTCACTGAGACATTGAAACCTTATAGAATGAAGCCAGAAAGTGCATGCTGTTCTTTCTGAAATAAAAAAAAATCAGTCCCATTGGAACATTTCATAGTTTTGGTCAGTATCTACTTCCAGCAGAAACATTTTTGAACTTCGTATGGATTGCATAAGCTACAGCCTTATTGAAATCTCAAGAAAATATTGATCTGGCATTCAGTACACAGAGAAGTCAGGTTCCCCAAATATCTTTCTTCATTATCTGAATCCTTCTATCTCTGCATTAGATCTCCAGTGAGTTTCCAAAGATGTGCAATATGAGAGGAATGACATTTAAAAGGGCCACCAGCAGGTTCATTCCAATTGAAAAATGGATACAGTGGGTAGAGAATGAAACTTTTCCAGGAAACCAAAGGTTCAACATGTTGTTACCAACTGGAATATAGCTGGTTTTTATTGACATAGACAATTATCTGCTCTCTTTTTGACTTTTTTCCACAAAACTAATTAAATTTGAGCAAAGCTCTATGTGTGTAATAAAAATTAATTTTCTTTATTATTTCCTATTGTCAGAAATCCAATTTTAATAATGCAAAATGTTGAAAAATAACAAAGTTGCTTTGATTGTCATTTTTGGTAATTTTAAAAGTATATTTGTGTTTATGTAAGAAAGAGAATAATAGAGACACAAGAGAGAAACAGAAAGACAGACAGAGACTGACGGACTTACAGAGAGAGACGAATGAAGGGGAAGAGGGAAAGGGAGAGAAGAGAAAAAGTTAATTAAATTTTAAATTTTATCAAACCAATCAACATGAAACTAGTGTTTCCAATCTGGTATTTTTTTTTTTAATAGTGCCTAAGAGAAGGCTTAGATGTACCTTCCCCTTCTTTTACTTTGTACCTTATATTAAGACTTGAAGTGTACTTTTTGCCACCTTTTCCAGCAGAGAGTTAACATACAGGTATAAGCCTAAAGAATAAACTACCTAATTAATGCTCTAATACTCATCTTAGGGTTGATAATTAAGTATAAAGAAGAACAAGATGCCGGATTAGTGTTCAGATCATGTTCCAAATGCCTCTTAATTGGGTGTTTGTAATCAATCCTGATTGTGAGAGTCAGTGAGTTGGCAGGAAATAATGCACACACAAAAAGCCTTCCCTCCCTATTTTCTTGTTGGTGGACTTGAGCCTGGTATTTAGGTCAATGTGCAATAATAGCATAAAGCTAGAGATGGAACTCTTTGCTCTGTCTGCCCAACACACCAAAGTCTTTTACATAGTAGTCTCATTGTTAAACAATATATATATGTATATATATACATATACATATATACATACATATACATATACATATATGTGTGTATATACATATACATACATATATATCCATATATATATATATGTATATATATATATATATACATACACACATATATTCCTAATAAGGAACGCTGTTAAGCAAGTTATGTTTAATTGGAAGTGTGTTGATCCTGGTCAAAACCAGAGAAAAGATAATTCTTCTGGCCTCCATCCACTATCAACTGTGGGAAAGAGTTCAGAATTAACAAGGATTATTCTAGTTGATAACCTTGGTCTGTTCCTCATTGAGTGTATTAGTCACACCGAGAGGTCAAGATGACTAATTTTCTTTTTTAAACAGAGAATTCAAAGATGAGGGAGATTGGAGGGGAGAGAATAACCATCATTTCCTTTTGCCTTTACAAGTAAAAAGAATTAGGCTACGCCTTCTAAAATGCCAAGTTTAGTAGAAGATGCTTGCCAACTTTTTTTTAAATTCAAACTCCTGCTACTACTGTTTAGGCAATACTTCTCACAAAAAAAAAATGTAAAGCAAAACAAAAAGCATCATCCTCTTGCAAGAGTTTATGGTTTTTAAATGGGCATATGTTGATGCAAATGAGCACTCATTTGTGCATGAACAATCTATAATATTTACTTGCAGGATTTTTCTCATCTTAGGAACTGGAGACAAATAGCTCACCTTTTTAATCTCCTCACCATGGTGTGATTAAAAAGAATGAATTTGTTGTCATAAGAACTGTATTCATATCTTATCTTTGTGAGTTACTAGTCATGTGACCTTGAGCTGATCATTGAAGTCTCAGTTTCCTAATATGCAAAATGGGAACAATCATGCCATCCCTGCCGGTCTCATAGCATTATTGTTTAGATCAAAAGAGATAGTAAAACACTCTTTAAGCCATTGAGTATTATATCAATATCAACTATTTTGAAATCATGAAGTGTGTTCTGTATATAATATTTATTTAAAGCTGAGTAACTAAGAAATACTTGGGTTAAAAATGTAATGTATGTTAAAAGACCACTTCAGATAATGCTATGGTGTGGTGAATAAAAAACTAGACTAGGAGATAGGATACCCAGAATCCCTTTCCAGCTCTGCTCAATTGATCCTCAAGCAAATAGTAGAAAAGAATTTCTCTTCTTCCCGGCTCTCCATCTGTAAAGTGATGATCATGATCATTGCCACACCGTGTTGTAAGGGTTAATGGGATGCTGTTTTTCCATAGCTGTGGGCTCCATGGACAAATGGACTCTATGAATGTGTTTTTTGAAAAGAAACAGACCCTTGAGAGTATCTTTCTTTTATCTGTAAAAATGGGAGATCCCAGGTTTAAGGTGATTGCATGTCTGCCCAGTTCAACAAGAGATTAGACATGTTACAGACAGTGCAGCCAAGCTGTGGGGAAAAAGATGTCGAGAGCCTAATTGCTCATATTTCTCAGGAGTGGCTGGCTATGGAGTCACAATTCAGACCACTTATTTTCTCATTTCATCAAAGGACAGCTACTCTAATCGTGACTATTAGGGAAGATGTTACAGACGGATTGGTATCTGCATTCAGGAAGCTTAGTCAAGCCTGTCTAAAGAGGAGTGGTCAGAGGGACCCCTAAGGAAAAGCTTCCCTGTGCCTAAGGCTCTCAGCTTGTCTAGAAGCCTGGAATAGGACCAGACAACTACCAGTGAAGAGGGAATGACTGAGCAAACACCTACAAATGTGGGTGCCTTTTTTCCAATAATATTCACAAATTCCAATAAAATTCCAATAATATTTTACTTTGAATCACTTTGCACATAAGCCATAGGTCACCCCCTTCTAGGCTAAACCATTGGACTATATTGCAGCCAGTTCTTTATTGTGAGCAAAAGTCAGATGGAAAGTCTTCTCTTATTGTTTCCTCAGTTTCCCCTATAGTCTGTTATTAGTATTGTGACTAGTAGGAGGTTTCCCCTATAAGCTATCACTATGGGACAAGGAGATTACAAAGATATTATGACACTGATTAAAATTAGCTTGCAAGGCAGATAAGAAGCAATACAAAAATGTTTATTAAATTCCTATGAGATGCTAAAGATGATCAAAATTAGATAATCGAGGACCTGTGCTGAAGGAGCTCTCATAGTCCTGTAGGAAAGCAAGAAACCCATACAAGAATCTTCGTGCACAATATTACATGATTACCACTTTAGAGCCAAGGTGTCAAAGGCTCAGCCAGCTCCTGCCAACCATATTCTCACATGTGGCAGAACTAGATTAAAATTTAATTGGGAACTACTGAGCAAAATAAATAAAAATACAAGACCTAGATAATAATATGCTTTAAAACTGTCAATGTACAGTCCACAGAGAACTGTCTGTGTGGCTTAGTGGTCCTGGTTTCTATTTGTTTGACATTACTGATTTAGAGGGTCACAAATCAAACTGTTTTGCCACCATCCATTGTCCATGGCTTTTCTCCATAGCTCCTGCCACTGTGGAACTACGATGCTGGTGCTATCTTCCCAGATGCTACCTCATTTGCCCCATTGTTATTCTAGTATTTACCACTGATGTGTGAGTGTTAGTTCATTAATGTAGGCTGGGGACTTCTACAAGTTGGTTGTGTGCCAGGAGCTCTTTGAACTTCTCTGGGGAAAAGCAAAGCACTGGGAATCAGGATAGCTGGATTATAGTAGCAGCATTACTATTAACTTAGTTAAAAGTTACTTGGGCTAACTCTAAATGAATGATAGGCTTGTTGCCATCTATTCTGTATCTTTTAATTCATCCATTCATTGAATAAGCATTTATTAAGAGATCCTTCCTCTCCTTCCCTCCTCTTGCTCAGTCTACATTGAATAACATATCTTTACCTGAAGGTACTGTACCCAAAGGAATGCAAATTTGGATTTCTGAAACCGCCCAAGATGCTTTGAGTTTTAGGGGCTGGATTTCTTTCTTAAGGACCATGCCTTAAACCCAGTCACTCTGGCTCTTGTTTATTGGCCGACAAAAGGTCCTGGTCCAGTCCTTACCTTGTCATCATTTGGGACCTGCTGGCTCAGAGTGAATATAAATAGCAATTTTTTTTCTGTTTTGTTCAAGCATTGATTTGTTTTTAATTTACTAGAGGCCAATCACTTCCTCATTTCTTACCCAGTCTTACTCACTGATTAGTATTGCCTTAAACTGAGACCTGAAAAGACTTTAACTTTAAAAGGCCAAGGTCTCCCATTGTATCCAGGGCCATCTTCAATCATCTTGATCCATATCTGACCACTGGACCCAGATGGATCCTGAAGAGCAAGTGAGGCAGGTTACCTTGCCCAATTCTCTATCACTTAAATCCAATTCACTTGCAAATCATGGAATCATCTCCCTGATGCCATGGTCATCTTCAAAAGTGAAGAACAAACAACTAAGAGTAAATACTAAAATAATAATGGGGCAAAATGAGGTAGCATCTGGGAAGACAGCACCAGCACAATAGTTCCACAGTGGCAGGAGCTATGGAGAAAAGCCATGGACAATGGATGGTGGCAAAACAGTTTGATTTGTGACCCTCTAAATCAGTAACGTCAAACAAATAGAAACCAGGACCACTAAGCCACACAGACAGTTCTCTGTGGGTGCCAGAAATTATGCTAAGTACTAGAGACATAAGGACAAAAAAATGGTACCTAAACTAGGAAATGTATCCTTTCAGCTTTAACGAGGAAAGAACATATATATAGGCTAGTAAACACAATATAAACAAAATTATCTTGTAGCAATGAAGCTTGAGTGGAGACTTGCTGCAATGTAAGATCTTCCAGAGGCAGAGGGAAGAGCAAAGGAGTAAAGGAGATGGAAAGACTGCCCAATGTCACATAAGAGGAACAACAAACAGGCCAATTTGGCTGGAAAATAGAGTATGAAAGGGAGTGGTGCATAATTAGCCTAGAAAGATAAGTCAGAGCTAGATTGTGAAGGGCTTTAATTACTAAATGAATCAGTTTGGGGTCAATGAAGCTTGTCAGCAGGTGAGTGACATAGTACAGCTTATCCCATATAAACATCAATTTGGCAAGTATATGGAGGATGGATTGAGGACAGAATGGATGCAGAGAGACCAGTTAGGAAGCTATGGCAGTTGTCCAGGTGGGTCACAATGAAGGCCTGAACCAGGTTTGTTGTGTGAATGGAAAGGGACTGCTGTGAGACAGATGTCATAGGGTGGAATTAGCAAGATTTGGCAAATAATTAAATATGGGAAGTGAACAAGAGTGAAGAATAACCCTTAGATTTCTAACCTGGGTAATGAGAAGAATGGTGGTACACAGGACAGAAATAGGGAAATTAAGAAGAAAAGTAGTTTTGGTAGAAATAAAGATGAGCTCTCTTCTAGACATGTAAATTTGAGATTCTTCTGATCATCTGAACAAAGGTGATTAGATTATAAATTCTTTGAGGGAAGGCTTTGTTTTTTACATCTTTGGTTTTTTTGTTTTTTGTTTTTTGTTTTTTTTATATGTCCCGAGTCTGCCACAGAGTATGAATTGTAGCTTGATTGATTGAAAAAAAGCCACTTGCCAAATGACTAATTCAGCCACTGTGTTGGCCTTATGAAGAGCCAAAATACCTGGCTAGTTTTGTCAAGTTCCCTAACAATGTATTCAATTTTAACCTTTCCTTAGGCTATTTCTACTGAAAATAAAAAGTCTACTCTTCCTCTCTTCACAAATAATGTAAGTGGAGGAAATATCTTAGAAGTCCAAATGATATGAAATGAAGTCATACAATTGCTACAGGAAGCACATCCGAAGGTTGTGTTTCTTAAAATAAATTAAGATTGTAAACAATACTTTGTGTATCCTTGAAAGGATTCACTTGTATGTTTTTCAAAAATATAGTTCACCTTTAGACTAGAAACAGAGTCTGGTGCTCAAAATATATTATGGCAGAAAGAGGATCTAACTAGATCTAGATTGTTTTGATTGGGCAATTATTACAGGATTCCAATAGGTGGGAAGAGAGAGCCACCCTTGGAGTCGAATCCTATCTCTGATCTAGACTCTCTGGGTGACCATGGTCAAGGCTACTCTTACCTTTGCCAGACAAATCTCTAAGATTAGACCATAGAAACTTGGAATCAGAAAATTTGAGAGCTGGAAGAGACGGCAGTCACCTAGTTCAACTCATACCAATTTTTTGCAGATGACTCATTGAACTCCATTGGTGAAGGCCATTTCTATATCAAGGAATTCCCTAGCTGATGAAATCATAGGTTTAGACAAAAGAGAAAAAGCAAAACAAATAGATATGATAGTATTCTGTTTTTAAAAATCTTGGATGGGTGGAGTTTCTAGAGAAACTCATGGCAGATGCTATCTCAGCTTCCCTTGCTTAGATAATAGCATCAGTGACTTAAAGAAAAAAATCCTCCTGGTTTTTCTGTTTTCATTTTTGGAATTTGCTAGAGGTCTCTGAAATACATTCATTACAATCAGGACATAAACCAGACCACACTTACCAAAATGGGTTAAGAGTCATTACCGCAGTGGTCATTACGGCAGGAATGCAAGCTAGAGGAGACACTGAACTAAATAGCACAAATGTTCTCATTTCAACAGGAAGTGAAGACCACATCAATTTGTAACAAAAAAATCTAGACTAAAAGAGCCATGGAAATAAGTCTTTTAAATCATGCTGGCATCTTCCACTTCCAGATAACCCACAACATTTCAACAATCAGCTCCTTTCCCTCTGCTACCATTGAGCAACCTGAGGGGATTTCTCAGTCAGTTGGCTTTGAAGGCAATGCCAGTAGGATAGGGGATAGGGAGAGAGAAAAAACAATTCAGATTGTGTCAAAGAAAAATATGTAGTTCCCTCCACTATAAATTGATAGAATTAGATATTCTCCAAGATTCCTTCCAGTTCTCAAGTCTGGGAGAATGAGCATAACATCCTGTTTGATCTTTTAAGGGGTTATAGAGACCAATCTGGTTTTCCCAGTGGAGTAATATTTAAACCATGAATTCTGCAACATCGTCTCATTCCTGTTCATTTATCTAGATAAATACCTACCACCTGCATGGATTTAAGGTTAGGCTTAGGGAGGGATAGGGAGGGAGATGACAGTGCTAAGGCATCTTTATGCCAGAGAGGAAGTGACTTATTTCCATAATTAGAAGTTTCTGCTTTCCCACACAATCTTCTTTTTCTAGCATGACAATCCAGTGGATTGAATATAGAATTAAATATAAAACAAATAGCCCTTCCTTCAGGAAAAACTCCGTTTTTGACACTTTGCCAACTATTGTGAATGTAATATTAATAGCTATGACATAGCTATTTATATAGCACTTTATGTAAATTACCTCATCTGACCCTGTAAGGAAGATGTTATCATTCCCATTTTTCAGAGGAGGAAACTGAGGCGGAAAGAGATGAAATGATCTTACAGCTAGTAATTCTGAGGTAGATTGAACTGATATCTTCCTGCCTCCAAATCCAACACTATATCCACTAAACTATTGAGCTTCTCCATTAGTAATGAATATTGTTTATTTTAAAAATCTGTTGCCAGACTGCAAAAGACCTAGAATCTTTAACTTTGGTCCATATGGTGCAATTCCCTCATTTCCAGGTAAGATTTGCTCAAGGCCACACAGCTAGTTACTGATAGAGCCAACTCTACAACCCAGATGTCTTGATTCCCATGCCAAGTCTCTTTCAGTCATATGAGGTCATTGCTTTCTTACTAAACGGGGTACCTGGCTGACTATAGATGCTCATTATTTATTTGTTGATAGGTTGATTGATAAGCCAGGCTGAAAGTCAGCTAATATCAAAAGAATCTTTTCTTGAATGTTAATCTTTTACATATGAACCAACCCAACTACTTGGGGGAAGGGGGAGAGACTTAACTTAATCTAGGCACAAAATGCACATATATACTTCTCATTTTCTTAGCAAACACGGCATTCTGTTGCATGATAGAGTCAGGCTTACAATTCTTACTATAAAAACCCTGTTTAAAAGGCTTAAGCAGTCTCCTCAGATGAATACCTTAGCTAAATCCTGAAAAATATGCAAAGGTAGCTATGGGGTGAACACTTCTATTGTCATCTCCATAATCTGTCGCTGAGACAAAGGCAGAGAATGTATTAGCATTGTAGGCATATGTCCTGATTGCTGAGTATTTTCTGACATTTCCACAACCCTTGGGACTTTGTGTCAGAATCCTGTAAACTTTCTCTATTGTATATTCATATCTGGGCTGGAGTCCAAACTACCTTTACATAAATTTAACACAAATAATTTAGAACCCTTTTCCTATTCCAGCTGGCAACCCCAATAAATGCACATTTTAACTTCTCAGCAGGCTTGCCAGTGTGAGATTTTTAAAGTGAATTTCTCTGTTGTATTAGTTAAAGCAAGAAGCATCCCCCTATGGATGGTGTGATCACATCAATCCAGCCAGGCAAATAATAGGTAAATCAGCTACCAAGAAGTAAAAGTTTGGTTAATCTGTTGGCTTGAGAGGGATCCCAGACCAATGGCCCATTCCGGATCCTAGAGAAATTATTTTAGACAAGGATGATGAGAGAGAAAATCAGGGATTTTATCTATCTTAACATAGTACTCCTCTGATTTTCAATTCGATATCAGGATCATGGCAACATTTCTCTCTATGGTTTTGGTTCATACACAAGAAAGAATCCAAAAAAGGATAAAGTTGATAGATCCATGAGTCAAATATTCATCTACCTGTTGATAACAGTTATCCCAGCTATCAGCAAAGCTAAACCTTATGTCTTGCCTTTCCTTTCCCTTTTGCTATTTCCTCCCCTGCCTGGATAATCTCGTACTCTGATTTTCAGGACATTCCTTAGGGCTTCTCTTATCTCTTTCAAGAGTTCACTGAACCCCTTTGGAATTTTGATTTAATCCAGTGATACCTCAGACTTCAGTTCTTAAGCTGCAAGTAGCTCTTTCACTTGCCACCTGACTGTTAAGAACTCAAATTCATGCTTTCAAATAACATACTGTATTCTACATAATATAAATTTTCTTTTTGCAATTGTGGCTCCAGAGACACACACTGAGCGACTCCAAACTATAAAAGTATATACAATGCTGATCAAAAAATGTTTGGTTTTTGTCTCAATATTTGACCTAATGCTGTACAGTCATAAGCGCACAATTTGTTGCTGTCATTAGTTCATTTTACTTGTTTGAAACAATGGCTAGAGCACTGACCTCTGAGTAAGGATAACTGAAGTCCTCTTCTGCTTATGTAACCTGGAGCAAATAGCTTTACCTTTAGGTCCCTTGGGCCTGTAAGACTTTTAAGCTATAGAGTAATTACTAATGAACCATGCTGGAAGGAGATTTCTCCCTCCAAGTTCCATATACCAATGAAATCATATATCTAGAAAAAACAAATCATGTTACCTCAGGGTCAGAACTGAACCTAAATCTAATTTTGAACTTGAAAAATACAGTACTCAGTCTCCAGTGGCTAAATGATGAAGGGATAGGAACAAGAGTAGTGTGGTACAATGGAACCATTAGTAGAGTTGGACCCCAATGACCTTGATTCAAGTCCCATTTACAATCTATGTGACTTTGAAGAAGTTATCTAACCTTTCCAGGCCTCAGTTGTTTTCTCATGTGTAAAATGTAAGGGGTAAGATTAAATGACCTCTATAGCCTATTTCATCTCTAAATCTGTGAAAACAAACACAGTATTTTTTGGTTTTAATCTTGACTCTTTAATCTTGGGCTCAGAGAGTTGAGTTTGGTCTAGGACCAAAAGGTAATTAATACAGTAGAAGTATCAGATTTTCAAGCTGAAAGAAATCTTAGAAATCATTTAAATTTATTTATTTCAGGTAACAGAGAAAGATATTAAATGATTTGCCCATGATCACACAGCCAGTTACTGGCAAACAAAATTAAAATTATTAGATATTTTATTACATTATTAATTAGATAACCATAGATAACTTTTAAATAGATAGCTATCCTTTCATAGGACTAGAAAGTTATTAGATTGCCCCAAGATTCTCTTCTTTTTTTCTTCATTAAAAGATGGGACCAAGGAGAAAAGATAGAGGTATAATTTACCTGCCATGTCTGTGTTTGTGTGCATATATATGCATATATCTAGACATATATCGTATGCAAAAATTGCATATATTTAAATTTATGTAATATTCCATATAATGATATTGTGTACATATCCTGAATTTTAGCCAAAACATAGGTCTTATCATGAGAACCTTAACATAGTTCCAACTTTTTAATTCAGCACAACTTTCAAAAATTAGAGGCAACACCAAAGAATAAAAATTATGTTAACAAATACAAAGAAGTGACACTTGCTATTTTGTTAATGAATCCTGCCTTCCCTTTACATCTCAAAACCAGTGTAAGCTGTGTACTTGTTTGGGGAAGAGCAACAAATTAAGGTGCTGATTCTAATGCCATGGTGAAAATAATTTTCTGAAATTGTGGTCTATCAACAGGAGATAAGATGGCACTCTGTTGTTGCCTGCTGAGGCCCATTATGAATATTCTATTTCAGAAGCAAATCACACTGTAAATACAATGTTCAGATTCATTTATTCCCACAATAGCATTTTTGTAAAGGTGCAATTTAGTAATTCAACTGAGCATTGATAGCGCTTCATCATTTCAAGACTCTTTATAACTGATGGTTAATTCACACGTCCTTGGGAAATTGTTTATCTCTACCAGGATAGTTTTAAAATAAAATAACCCAAACACATAAAGATAAAGCAACTTGCTAACAGTTAAACTAGGGCTAAGTAGGAAGAGGACATGAGTAAAATTGTTGTCTACCTTTCTCCTTTGTTTATCTGATCCAGATAATCTTAAGATATATGTATCTGTCTGTCTATTCTTCTGTCTATCTACCATATGCATTTAAGCATGTGTGCATATGTATGTCTATAGATACATATATGTGTATTTGCATATAGATATACATATATACAAACAGTGCACTTATGCATATAGATATAAACATAGACGTGCACATGCTGTTATTCAGTTGTTTTCAGTTTAGCTACTATAAATATAAAATTAAATCTCTTCATCACTTTGGGTTTTTGCATATAGGTATACATTTATACACACAGAGTGCACATATGTATATAGATATAGACACGTGCACGTGTTGTTATTCAGTTGTTTTCAGTTTAGCTACTATAAATATAAAATTAAATCTCTTCATCATCTTGTTTGGATTTTCCTTGGTAAAGATACTAGAGTGGGTTCCTACTTCCTTCTTGAGCTCATTTTACAGATGAGAAAGTGGAGGCAAATTGTGAGTTAAGTGACTTGCCTAAGATCACACATCTGATAAGTGTCTGAGACCAGATTTGAACTCAGGTGTTCCTGACTCCAAGACTGGCACTTTATCCACGATGCTACCTAGTTGCCCATATACATGGATACATATGTATCACGTTCACATAATATACTATATATGTGTTTATATACCATGCGACAGATGAAAAGATTCCTGAACCAATGACTTCAATAAAAGTAAGAGCTTAAGCAGATTATTGTAGACTGTATAAAAATAACAAATAATTACATGTGCTAATTGTTCTTCCTGGTTAAATTTTGTCTTTAGCCCTATATGTGCTATAGAAAATGTTCAACAGTGGATTGATGTTTAAGTTTTCTAGGTAATATCCAATAATGCCTTGAGGGGCTATTTAATGTTTCTAAACATCAGATTTTGTGATTGCATCCTGTGATTTACCTTGTAATTTATACTAGCTACACCTCCTACCAGTGTTTCCTGGAGTTTTGATTTACATTGAACATGATAGAACTACTTAAATTAATGTTGGAAATTAAGTCATTAATTATACGCCAAGCTTTTGACTACAATTCATGCACAGCAAAAACCTGATTAATTTGGGTCTCATGAATTTTGAATTTGGGGTAATTGAGACGTTCAGATCTGAAAGTTAGGACAACATTTCAAATAGATGCAGTTCTAGAGGTAGGAAGAATCAAAGGGTCATAAAACTGAAGATGGCACAGACCTTGGAGGCCATCAAAAATCCTGGTCCTCTCATTTACAGAAGAAAAACATTCATCTAAGTAGCAAGTAGTAGAACCAAGGTTTAAACTCAAGGTCTTTGCCTCCAGACCCATCACACCTTCCAACATACTTCTCTCAAGAAGATGATATAGTATGATTTCTTGTTACAATGAAGGCTGTAGAGTTTCAACAGCTCTGACACTCTTCTCTTCCCCAATGGTATCCAGGGCTTCTAGTCAAAATATGCTAACTATTTTAGGCAATGATGTCAAACTCAAATAAAAGCAGAGGCCACAGTAGACTACACATTAACATTATCTTTGCTTTATTTTTATTTATTATGTTACATCCTTTCTAATTAACATTTAACCCAGTAGCATATTTGATGCCTCCAGTCTAGGCCATTCTCTGAATCTAGGACTACCAATAGGGATAGTCACTGGATCCTTGATCAAAGCTACCAGTAGTCTATATGGGACAGCTAGGTGGTTTAGTGCATAGAGGCCTGGAGCCAGGGAGACTTCTTGAATCAAATCTGGCCTCAGATACTTCCTATCTGTGTGACCCTAGATAAGTCACTTAAGTCTGTCTGCCTCACTTCTTCATTTGTAAAGTGAGCTGGAGAAAGAAATGGTGACCACTCAAGTATTTTTGCCAAGAAAATTCCAAATCATGGAGTCATGAAGAATGAAACATGACACATGTATATGTGTATGTGTATATATGTGTATATGTATATATGCATATATTTAGACATGTGTGTATATATTTAGATATATGCACATTGTAGAACTATATGTATATACATATATAATTTATACATGTATATTATGCATGCTCATATAATATGTGCATATATGTGTATGTATGTGTGTATATATACACACACATATAAATATACTTAGAAAGAGAGAGAGGGACTATAGTCTATAAGAGACTAGAGTCAATTATTTTCACAATGGCATTTAATTAAGTAGCCAAAGAAATCAGTGATCATGTCACAGATGCAGAGGATGACCTAGACTAGAGATATCAAACATGTGGCCTCTGAGCCATATTCAGCCAACACCACTCTCAAGTCTGACCCAAATCAGATTAAAATGTAATTGGGAAACATTTCACAAAATAAAAAGATCAATAAAAAAGAAATGTATACACATACATGTTTTTCTAAGTCAATATATGCCCCCAGGGATCCTTGTGTATGGTTAAGTGGGCTCTCTTCCCTGTGATTGGTATAGAGCACTTAATACATTCTAAGGCTAGTCTGAATGGACTGTAGTCAAGGGTCTAAGCCACTGGAACTTTGACCAACTTCTCTGCTTGTGCCACAGTATCAGGCTTCAGAAAGGGGGAGCAGGGAGCTGTACCAAACAAAGGCAGCCATAGTTCTATTCATGGAGTGAGTTTTGATCACTCAATAAGTAGGATGAGGCTCCAAATTTGGCAGAGACAGTGATCCTGTCATGATTCGCCCGAGTCAGGAATTTCCAGTAAGCAGTCGCCCACTCTAGCCAGGTGCTCCTATCTTGTTCCAGAGCAACCACAGCTGGGGACTGGTCTTACTCTAATTTTTTAAAATGGAGAAAAAAAATGGTATCTAAAAGTGGGAAAGCCTGGCTCACTCATCAGCATCTTTCCTTTAGACTTGATGTCTGATTTCTACTGGCCGTCATTTTCTCATCTGTAAAAGGAGAGAGTTTAAACTAAATGACCTCTGGGGTCTTTTTCAGTTCTAAGGTTGTGATTCTGTGATCCTCATCACCTTCGTACTGCTAGGAGGGGGAAAAAAGGAAAGAGACATGCTTCAGTGGGAAGTAGTTTAATTCACAAGGAGTTGCTGGATAAAAGAACCCCAGATCTTTCTTTTAAAAATCACCCAGCTGTTCTCAACAATGTGGCTGTGTACTCTGGTTCTCTCATGTTTATAATAGCCTTACCCCCTATCGTTACCCTTGACCTTAACTGATATTAAGTGCTTAGTCCCAATGTTCCCTCATGTTCATGACCAGTTCTTCTCTATCAGTAAGATGTCCTATTCCATTTTATTATTCATTCATTTAAAAATATTTATTAGCTGTCTATGATACATAAGTTTTGATATTAAATGTGTGAATAAAAGATTTTAAGAAATGTTCCCATCTCTCAATGAATTAATATTCTCCCCGAGGAGCAAATGTCTACAGCCCAAAGAACAATAATTAATTGTAATGATTCCTTTTTAGATTGTCTTTCAGAATTTGCAAAAACACTTTTCTCATAACAATTCTGTGACATAAAAAGTATATATCCCTGTTTTCATGGTAAAAACTGAAGCTGAGGAAGATACAATGAGTTCTTCAGTGATAATAGTATCAGAGCTGGAATTCAAACTCTGTCCCCCTGATTCTAAAGTCTTCATGCTTTCCATTCTTTATATTGTGAGAAGAGCCATGTTGGTGGTCCAAACCAAGGGCTATGATAAATGTGGAGGAAAGATGAATGGTGTGATCCGGAAAGGAATTCTGGAGGAAGCTTTCATTAGGCCAAAATGGAGAGAGGGCTCACCAGAGAAGAGACAGGATGACAGGAGCAAAGAGGTAGAGAGGACAAATGGCCAGCATATTTTGGAAGAATGATGGATAGATAGTTAACTGGGACATAGTATTTACATACCTCAATCCTAGTAGGTGCTTAGTAAATAAATAAATGTAATCAGACAGCATTTGATGAAATAAAAATACAATAAAACCTAAATAATGCTGCTATTCTAAGTCAAAGTATGATGCACAGGGATCCTTAAGTATGGTTTAATGTAACACCTCTGATGTATAACACTCCCAGATGAAGCTACTACTTTTCCCAAAGTAAGTCATTACCTTCTCATCCAATAGCTGGTCTTAGAGAATTATTCAGAACAATGAATTAGAGCTTAAGTGGTTGCCCCAAGGACACATAGCCAGTATACATTAAAAGTGAGATTTGAATTTATCTTCCTGGATCTAAGTTCAGTACTTTTATTGATGGTGTCCCATTGAACTGGGGAATTGTGGGAGATAAATTGGAGCCAGATTATAAAAGGCTTTGAAAGTGAGGCTAAGGAATTATCTCATAAGCATTGAGGAGCCCCTGAAGGCTTTTACATAGAGAGACACAATCATAAAAATTAACCTCAAAATGGTGTGCATTGCAAATGACTTAGAGAAAGGGAAATGAACTAGAGGCTATGATAATAGTTTCAGAATGGAGTGATAAAAAAGCAAACAAAAAAAATGGCAGGCGGTATATAAGAAAGGGGTACATGGGAAAAACATGAGGGAAGAAAGAAAAAAGTCAAAGATCACACTGAGGAAGAGTTGGAAATGGGGAGGTGGGAAAGATGAGTTCAGCTTAATACAAGTTGGAAATTTCTAACAGGTCTAACTAGTAGGAGATTTATGAGTTATATTATGAGTTATGTTCATCAAGGCAATAGCTGAAGCAATGGCTTTTCAAGGGAGATTTTAAAGAGACAGTAGGAGAGGTCCAAGGTCAGAACCTTGGAGAATGCGTTCACTTAACTTGAAAAAAGTAAAAACTGCCAGTAAAAGGAAAAGAAAGTGATTAGAAAGAAAAGGAAAAACAAGGTAGGATGCTGTAATAGAAGGCAAAGGAAGAAAGAATTTCAAAGGAGGGTGCAGTTGACAATATCAAAAGTTAGGAGGTCATTCATGACCTTCCAGAGAAAAGCTTTGATTTAGTGTTTGGAGTAAAAACCAGAATAAAAGGAATTAATTGGGTGGGAAGGAAGTAAAGGCAATGAGTATAGTGGGGGGTTTTGTGTGTTTTCATGGGTTGGGAGTCATTGGTCCTCTACTTCCTATTACTAGTCCTTTCATCTTCCCCCTTCCACCATCACAAGGTAGTCAGCTTCATGGTAGGAAAAGTTTTACAGAGGGAGGGGAAGAAAAAGGAACTTTTGAATGCAGGGAAGTAAGCTGAGGAAAGAGTACTATTTTCTTCCCAGAAACTGTTTTGTATATATTATTAAGTATATACACTATCTCCAAGAAAAATAGGTACAGAGCTAGGTAGGATTTAGGAATAATTATAGTAAAGAATTTTAAAGTATATATGAACTTTATATTAGCTTAAACTCAGGGATAACCAAAATTAAAAGTTCAATAGTTTCATTTCTGTAAAGTTATTCAGTTCATTATGTTAACTTGTATCTTTAAAAATTAATTTTATTGTTTCAACAAAGAAAACTCATGAAACATGATTAAAGCACTTAAATACTGTTTTAATTCAATTTAACAAATATTTATAAAATATCCACTATTTAAAAGGTACTATGTAGTCCCTGCCGTAAAAGAACTTATTCAAAACTTAACCAATCACATCTGTCCATTTACAAATAGATTTGCTTGTTTTTTTTCTCTTAGTATGGATGTCATTTCAATTCACAAAAATTAGGTGGATGGATCATATTTATGTTGAAAACATTCTATTTGAGTATGAAAGACATTCACAATTTCCTTCTAGTTCACAATAACAGAGATTTAGAGTTGAGAAAAATCTTTGATATCATCTCATTTTACCTCCTAATTTGCAGATGAAGAAACTGTCCACTCATAAAGGCCAGGAGTAGAAATCAAGATTTGAACTGATATTTTCCCACTCCTACCATTACACTATTCTCTATCCTAGCTTATTTGGGATTGCACTGTTGACCTACCCTTCTCCTTCCCTCTCTGTCTGAAGCCACGAATTCCTAAATTCTAAAAATGAAAATAAAATTATACTCTGAAACTAAATCATTTCCTAGATCTATATCTGGAAAGGACCTTAGAGATTATCTGAACCACTCTTCTCATTTTATATTTAAATAAACTTTAGCCCAAAGAGGTCACATAGAGGTTTAAGCTCAGTTAGTGCCTTCCCACTGAATCCTATTGGAATGCCAAGGATCTATTTCTTAAAATAACTGGAAAATCTATTCTGAATTGCAATGGAGTATGATGAGCTTATGCAAGTTTATATCATATATGTAAGTTTATGCTAAGGATGGGGAGGGTAGACAGGGAAGATTTTAGAATGGAAAAAAAACTGAGAATACTTCTAACTATAGTCTAGTCAGGGAGAAACGGTAAATCTGATTGCACAGAGAATTAAAAGCTATTCATAGAACATATGATTCATGATTCTACTTGAGCTAGGCAGCTCTAACTGTACCTTGAAGCCTCTTCTTTTTCATTTTATTTTAAATTCATATCCCATACATAGATACAGACACACAGACACACCCATCCAAAATAGCCATAATTTACTATGGAAATAACCATATAATGAAAGACATGAAGGTTGTACAGCTAACTGATGTGCCCAATCTTCAGGCCCGTAACTAGGAAGATCAGAGTTCAAACATAGGCTGTCTAACTCTGCATAGTGTTAAAATTTGGAGGAAAAACGATCCCAGATTAAATTTTTCCTCAGACACTATTAGCTGTGTTATCTTGGGAAAGTCCCTTAACCTCTGTCTGCCTCAGCTTTCTCCTCTGTAAAAATGAAGATAATAATAGCTCCAGCTTCCCATGATTGTTGTAAAGATCAAATGAGATAACATACACAAAACACTTTGCTAATCTTAAAGAATTATGTAAATACTAATAGTTATTATAATTTTTACTATAAATTAGTTTCTCCTAATTTTGATGTTTCCAGTATCAATTGCTTGTAATGTCAAAATCTCTGTACCAGGATGTAAGAAATACTCAAATTAAAAACAAAATGGAAGAATGTTGTGCAAATATCTCCTTCAAACTCCCAATATTTTAAACTCAAGTGAATTTGTTCCTGGGAAAGCTTTCCTAGAGGGAACACTTTCCCCAGATGTTCAGTTGACATTTTCTTTTCAATATCTGACCATTTAATGCATGTTTTAAAAGTTATTATGTTGAGTTGTTTCAATCCCATTTGGGCTTTTCTTGGCAAAGAATGGTTTTCCATTTCCTTTTCCAGTTCATTTTACATATAAGGAATATGAATTAACGGAGTTAAGTGACTTGTTTAGGATCATACAACTAGTTTTAATCTGAGGCCAGATTTGAACTCATGAAAAGGAAGACTTCTGACTCCAGGCCTAGGACATTATAAACCAAAAATATTGACACAAAATAAACAAAACCAAGAGTTATTTCTTAAACAATACCCATCGTTCACAGATCACTGATCTGTCAAGAAAACTTCTGAATTGACACTGGTAAGAAAGTACCCTTCATGATTGACTTTTGGTGGTCATCTCATATTCATTTCTGTTGTCAAGGGCCTTTGATATTATCATCATCTTTACTGTCAAGTCATATGCTGAGGAAAGTATACTTTCATTTGCTGAAGGAATCCTGTGATTAATTTTATGTGTTTACACACACACACACACACACACACACACACACACACACACACACCCCAACATGTTCCCAGTCAATTGCAGTAGATTGCCTTTGTAAACAACATATCAGAGCCCAGCAGGGATGTTTTATGCTTATTGTCCACATCGCCTTTATTTATACTAGAGAAAGAAAAACAATATCCCCTGTCCACAGACAGTGTACTGACAAAAATAGAACCACACTTGCAGATTTAACATTTCAAACAGGAATAGAAAAAAAGTGACTTAAATCTGAGCAAAATCACATTGATTATAATATCATTGCATTGCATAGTTATTTATAGCTATAAAACCATGATTTCACCTGACAATCTTGACCTTCTACTAAGGTTTTTTTTTCTCCTATTGGTGGCATTGAGATGCAGACATAACATATATAAATGTATATAAACAGGCATGTGTCCCTAGCTATGCATCTGTGTATGTGTCATTCCACAGAGACTTTGATATATTCAATCCTTATATCTTAAGAAGTATCCAAGAAGAATGTGGTAGCAAATGCTCACAAGTTCTTTTACTAGCAATATTTCTTAGGTTCAAGAATTCTGGGCCACAGTTGGCTAATTCAAGTGTGCACATTGAGCATTAATTAACATGATGACTCTCTGAGACCTGGGGGCTGCTACAGGTTGTCTAAGAAGGAGTGACCTGGCCCAAGTCAGAAATAGAACTGGTTAATTCTCCCATGTCAATCAGAAGTCTGATCATACCTAAGGCTAGATAGTGCACATCAGACAAGATAGATGGAAGGAAGGAAGGAAGGAAGGAAGGAAGGAAGGAAGGAAGGAAGGAAGGAAGGAAGGAAGGAAGGAAGGAAGGAAGGAAGGAAGGAAGGAAGGAAGGAAGGAAGGAAGGAAGGAAGGAAGGAAGGAAGGAAGGAAGGAAGGAGGAAAAAAGAAATTTTAGGAAACAAAAAAAGACTCATCAAATTTTACAACTAGAGAGGTCTGTAGATTTATTTGCTTTACAGATAAACATAATACTCAGAAAAGTTAAGTGATTTTATCCAAGATCACACAGCTAGTTAGTGGAAGAACTAAAACCCAAATTCCTTCAAGTCTAGTTCAGCTATCTGAATTTCAGGTATTTGGATTTGAACCCTGGTACCCTGATTCCAAAAAGCCAATGTTCTTTCCATCATAGTTTGTCCAAAAAAAATCCATCAGCTATTAGTCAATTCTTTCATCATACATCATTTTCAACTTAATATGCTGGTTTTCATTTGACAGGAATACAGGACATCATTGGACTAATACTTATAAACTTTCCAGCTTTGTAGATTGCATTCTGCTAGAATAGCCCTTGAAAACACAGGATCATCTCCACCTCACAGTGAGCACCAAAAGAGAATAGATCTTCAAAAATATCACAATGACAAAAATTAGCACATCATTTGGGTGTTTGGGGAATTTACACCTGTACTCACTCAGTATTGATTCTCCATTTTTCAAGTCAATAAGCATTTGTTAAGTACTACTATTTGTTAGGTACTACGTACATGTTGAGAATACAAAGAAAAACAAAAAATAAAACCCTGCTCTGAAGGAGTTCACAGTCTAATAAGAAAAACAACATAGGAACAATTATGAACAAACAAGCCATATACAGGATAAACTAGAGATGATCTTACAAGGAAGACATTAGTGTTAAAAAGATAGGATTTTAGCTGATACTTTAAAGAAGCCAGGAGAGCCAGAAGGTAAAGATAAGAAGAAAGAGCATTCAGGAATTCAGGACAACCAATAAAAATGCCTGGAGTTGGGAGATAGAATGTTAGGTGTAAGGAATAGCAAGGAAACCACACCAACTTCTGAAATGGAAACCCTCAATGACAAAATTTTGTCTGGTCTCAGATGCATCCAATTAATTCAATTTAAGGACAAACAAAGGTCCTGATTTTTGACTTCTGAGTGTGAAAGATGGCAAAGTATCAATCAATCAATGTGAGCCAGGTTATGGATACACAAAATTATGGATGTATAAAATTCAGCCCCTGCCTTAAAGGAGTCTATAGTCTAGTTGCAGAAACATACACATAAGAATTTCCTGGAGATAGCTTGGGAATTCAGAGAATGTATTTTCTTGTATGGGTTCTATAGCTGAAGCAATATATACAACAAATAGAATACTAATTATTTAACTTTATTAACTTTTAAAAATTAACAAGCACTTATCTCTTTCCCCCTTTCCCCACAATTGAACAGTCATACACAAAAAAAAGAAATCCCATGTGAAAAATGCCCACAGTCAAACAAAGCATCTTTTCATCATGGAAAAATCTGAAATCTTGAGTCCATCAAGTCTTATGTCTTGAATCTATGGGTAGCACCTTTCCTCCTTAGTCCTCTGTAATTATGGTAAGATCTCCAATCTTTCAAAGTTATTTTTCTTTATAATGTTTTATTATAAAATTGTTCTCTGGGTTCTACTCACTTCACTTTGTACTGGCCTATACAGATCTCACTTTTCTTCAGAATCATCTATTTCTTCATTATTTAGGGTATAATAAGGTTCCCTTATTTATTTAGACGTTCCCCTATAGGTGAGCCTCTATAGTTTCCAGGGATTTTTTTGTTGTTGTTTCTACAAAAGAAATGTTATAAATATTTTGTACCTATAAGGAAACACTCATTTCTTAAAATTAGACTTTGATCCCAAACTTTGAGGTGGAATAAAGGAAAAGTTGTCATCATATAATAATTTTAACTTATCCATTTCCCAACTAATTTTTAGAGTTCATATCTGGCCTCCATGAAGTAGGAGAACAAAATATAGTAAAGCAATAGCAGATATTTTAAAACTCATATACAATATGAGAGCATTATAACATAATAGATAGAAAGCCAGCCAATAAAATCTGGGTTTAAGTTACAATTTCAACATATACTGTCTCTAAGATTCTGGACAAATGAACTTTTCATTGCTCTAGATAACTTTCTAAGATGATACGCTGTACATTGTATGATCATCCACCATGAACAACTTAGCTCTTCTCAGTAATACAGTGACCTAAAACAGTTCCAAAGGATTCGTGATAGAAAATGCTATCTACTTCCAGAGAAAGATAAAGTCTGAATCTAGATTGAAGCCTACCATTTTCAGTTTTCAAAATCTTTTTTGTGTTTTTTCCTTTTGCTCTATTTCATCTTTCACAATATGACTAATATGGAAATACATTTAAAATAATTGCACATATATAACCTATTTAAAATTCATACTTTTTAAGGAGAGTGGAGGGAAAAGAGGAAAGGAGAAAATTTGGAACTCAGTTTTTTTTAAGTAAATGTCAAAAATTATCTTTAAATGTTAGTGGGAAAAGATAAAATACCATTTAAAAAAAACCTGTTCCAGAGAAGGTACAAACTTTTATAGATATAGGAAGCTTCTTCACTTAGAAATTCCTACACCAATGAATCCCCAAGTCTAATCCTATTTTCTAGATCATAACCCTTCCTAAACTAGTATTTTCTTCTTCAAAGCATCCCTCTGACTGGTTATTCCAACAGTGATATCATCACTTCAAATATATTCGGGACCCTGCTTTTAGGATTTCCTTCATGAGTTCCATGAGAAAATCCATCCTACTACATTAAGGTCACACTTTATTTTCAATTGAAAACTTTATCATAGAGCTCTCTGGTCCATTTTTTGGTGGGAGGGACTTAAAAAGTCAGTCTGTAGCCCAATCTGAACTATTTTAAAAAATAAAAATAATAAATACCTCAAATTTAGAAGTTTCTTTGAAGAAAGGAAAGAAAGGATATATGATTTGCCACAATTAAAGGTTTGCAAAAGATGTAAGAAGTAAGAGACAAGATAGTAGAGGGGAAGTAACTTTGAATTTGGAGTTATAAGACCACGATTCAATTCTACCTCAGCAATTTATCACATGACCTTGGGCAAATAACAATCTTTTTAGGAAGAGTTTCCTCACCAACATAGTAAAGGAGTTAAGACTAGATAACTTCTAAGGTCTCTTCTATTCGCAAATTTGTGATCCTTTGTGCCCCAGGATCTAGAGACAATTCCAAAAATATTTGTCAGAAGGGCACATGACATAATCAAAATAAGTATTCATGGTCTCTAGAAGGTAGCTTTACTGATAACAGCCCTTGTTCAGTTGCCTATTATAACATATTTCTTACAAATCAAAAGTTGCAAAAAAAATTTAAAACAAAAACCTTTTTTTCAATTTAAAAATAATTTAAAGTTGCTACTATCATATTTCTTATTTTCAAAGATGGGGACCTTGTCTAAGATGGTGAGGGGAAGGAAATGATAGGCTTCAGGAGGCATTTTCTCAAGAATATGTGCTTACCAAACTAGATGAATTCATGTTAGTCTTATGCAAGGAAAAAGTCATGCTTTCCTTTCACAGTCTTCCTTTTAAGAAGGCCTATTCCCTTCGTGAAAATTTTTTGTGGATCTTGAGCCTCTAGCAAAAAATAGATATCTCTCCTATTGATGTCTAAGAGCTCGCCCAGCAAAAGCAAGCATCTGATCTTGAAAGTCCTAACAGCTGAAAAATCAGTGAAGTTCTTATCCTGAGCAATCTTTCGATCAATGAGGGACCAGCTCAGTCCCAAAGGAAATCTTTCCTGTTTACCAACTGCTGGTTCTTTGAAAAATCCTGGCAGACAACAGAACCAGACTCCTCAGCTTCTGAGAAAAGGGGCAAAACAGGATGAGGCCAGGATGGAAACTGTATATCATAGGAACACAGAGGTCAGGAAGTAACAATCTAAGTAGGAATTCTTGATTAAAAGTAGAATTGTACAGGTTTTTGTTGGGGGTGGGAAGGAGGGGAGTAGGAAGAATAGATAATGCCATTAAAATATATGAAATCTTCGTGCCTAATTGTAATAATAAAGCCATCAGGGTGACCTTTCTTTTGTTCCTATCACACGTTATTCAAGTCCACATAGCTGAAAGTTGGAGATGCATCTTCTGAATGAAGACTGTTGCCAACTGTAGCTGCTAATTCTACAAATGAATACTATGGAGAGGTCCAAACACAATTATAAACACCTCACTCCTTAATGAAACTTAGCCAAAGGAAAGCTTCCTTCCCACTATTTCTAAAGTCTAATTAATTCAAGTTTACATTTAAGAAAAGTGGGAAAAATTAGAAATATGCTATTTAAAACACTTTTTTCTATATTTCCCAAAGAGAACTCTGAAATTTGCCAAGTTCTCTTCTCTTCTCTTTTCTTTTGCTTCTTTTTTTCTTCTTGTCCCTCCTCCTCTTCCTCATTCATCTTCCTTCTTTTTCTCTCCCTTTCTTCTTTTCCTTCTCTTCCTTCCCTCTCCTCTCCTTTTCTTCTCCTCCTCCTCCTTCTTTTCATCCTCTTTTTTCTCTTTCTTCTCTTTCCCTCTCCTTTCCTCCCTTCTTTCTTTCTTTCCTCCCTCCCCCCTTCTCTCTCTCTCTCTCTCTCTCTCTCTTTCTCTCTATCTCTCTCTCCTTTCCTCCCTCCTTCCTCTCAGAAAGCAAGCCATTAAGTGCTGACATGTCAATTACTTGCTTTTTCAGAAAGCCATTTCTGCTTTTGCTGAAACCATACTTGTGGAATCAGCAGGCACCGCAAAACAAATAAAGACTGCTATATCAGTCTCAATCTTTCACTCACCTGCTAACATCAGCATGAATGTTCAGAAGATGTAAGACTTTTTCCCCCTGGACTCATGACTCTATATCTATAAGGGTTTAGCTTCATCCCCCATTATAGGGTTAATCACGACCTTCCACTTCCAGACAGAAGTCAGTAGTAACATGTTTTATAATTGTAGGACCATGCCAACTAAAGAATAAATTGTCATTACCAGATGGTTCAGTGTTGCAAAAAAAATGTGTTAGTACAGAATTCTGCATCAGCTTCCTTGACTTCCACCCAGCAGGTGATATTTATGGAACATTTACAAGTTGTTCACATATGGCATTCTAAAGAGGTTTGTAACTTTTATACGCTGTCATCCAGTTTATTTATTTTATGAAAATTCCCCTCCAAAGGGCAGCCCTATCCTGCCTACCTCCCTAACTTCAGGCTTAAGGAAAAATCCTGAATGTTACTATACTGCAGAGGCACTCAACATACCTACTTCCCTACAAGCCAACAAGACAAATTTAGTGCACACTGCACTCCTATGTCCCTTACACTCTGCTTGTCTTGACTGTAGGCGTAATTCAAATGAGGACTGTGTAGCATCTTTCCTATTCAAATGATACAACTTTCATGTTCTTTTGTGGGAAAACATCTGCCTGTTTTGGGTAGGATTCAATTTACAAGGATGAGGAGACTGAAGAAAGTAGGAGGAGAATAGAATTGAGAATTAAATTGAAAGAGCAAAGATCCTATCCAAAGGAATGTAGCTGACCCAAGAGGTCAAGTTATAAGAAGCATCCATTTGAAAACTTAAGGAAAAACCTCTTGTCAGATACCAATGTCTGGTTTTATCTAAATCAGAATGGCGGAGCTCATTTTAAATCCTCTGGTGGATGATGGCTGATGCTGGAAATTGTAACACTATGAGAGAGCAATGATAAATTTGTACCTGAGCAGAACTCTTTCTGAGCCTAAAGCCTTTCTGAATATACAATATGCATTCTATATACAAATATATTCTTGATCCATGATGACATGACATAGATTCATTCTTCCAATCAGTAGCTCTTGTCTTTTATCTGCATTTTATGATACTGGTACTGAATAATAGTGATAGCGAAAATTTATATAACATTTTAAGGTTAGCAAAACACTTCAAATATGCTATCCCTTTTTATCTTCACAAAAACCAATGATCTCCCATTTTATACATGAGGAAATTCAGGCAGACAGAAGGGATATAATGCACCTGGAGTTATATACAGAGTAAATGTTTGAGGCAGAATTCAGACTCAGAACTTCCCCTACAATGTTCTGGTGCCATGAATTTCATTCCCCATCCTTCTGTTTTTCAGCTTTCTTTTATGTGTTTTCTTCTTCCATTAGAATATAAGCTTCTTGAGGGTAGGAGGTACTTCTTTCTTCTCATATTTTTATTCCTGGTGCAATAGAACAGTATCTGGTATTCCATAAATGTTTTTTAACCTGACTTGACTTCCTCACTCCAAGACTGGTAATCGATCCGCCATTTAGACATTAACCTCATTTCACAAACTAAAATGAACAATATTTGATTTGTTTAAGGAAATTTTGGTTGTCCAACATTGTTTGAACATCATGGTATGTCACTGATAAAAAAAATTTCAAATATTCTCTTGCTGTCCCTAAGTAAATATTTGAATGTCTTAGCCTGTCAGAGCCTTTCACAATCTGGCCCCAATTTCTGTTTCCTGATCTGTTTCATATGACTTCCCTTCACATACTCTACATTCTACCCAACTGACCTAATTGCTATTCCCTTAACCTAGCCATTCCTGAACCTTCTAGCCTTTGGAGCTCTTTCCCTCATCAAATGATCTCATATTCATCTATTTATGTGTCAACAGAATTTGAATTTCTTAAGAGCAGAGACTTTTTCATTTTTGCCTTTGAATTCAAGCATGATGCTCTATATGTTGTAAGCATTTATACATGTTTTTCAAATTGAATTTTATTATATTGCATTGAGAAGGCAAGCAGGTTGTATAGTATATCACATTGGAAGTGGAATCAAGAAGACCCAAATTTGAATGAATTTGGCTTCAGATGATTACCAGATGTGTGATTTGGTTAAGTCACTTCACCTTGCTTGCCTCAGTTTCCTCATTTATAAAATGAACTGTGAAAGAAATAGCAAACCATTCTAATAGCTTTGTCAAGAAAATTGCATATAGGGTCACAAAGATACTACTTAACAACAACAGGCAAATTATTCCTGGAGGTAGCACTAACAATGTTGGGTACATACAAACGTGTGCTTCTTTAACTTAGGGAATCTTAGCAGGAAGTTTTAAGAATCTGGGAAGCATACTTGGCTCTAATGAAAAATGCATATCCATTGCTTACTAAAATTAACATGGTTTAAAGTAGTCCTAAATTTTCAATTTTTCCAGAATGTGTGTTCCTGTTATCGACATAGATCACACCTTCTAAGTCTTAGTAGAGATCTTTGAAATCTATCAACAAAAATATTGTGATCATTCAAAAACTACCTGATTCATAGTCAACAGATATGCATTTAGCCAGTCATCTGTTCAAGATAAGTTTAAATTCTAAATCAAATTTATCCGAACATTAACCACAGAAAGACAAAATTTTGACTTTAAGGGAACAATGTCTTTCTAGAGAAAATTCTTTTCAAGAATGGCATAAAGCATAGCAGGCATCTTTTCCTGCTTGCACTTGGTAGTTGAATGTGGATATCCAGGGAGAGCACCCTAGTAGAGGTCTTGTTCTCCCTCACACTAGGACCTACATGATTTAAAAAGATAATTTCCATGGCCTTATGTTTTTGATGGAAAAAAGGTAGATCTCTTGAAAAAAAAGTTCAAATTCAAATAGATACTGCTGCAAAAGATTCCCCATCATGAGGGACCCTTTTGAAAAGCTTTCCTTTTTAAAGAAGTAAATACTACCTGGGTATATCCTCACAATGGCGGCCTCAGGCTATTGCCTTGCTCTAGCTTTCTAAATCAAAAACAATTACATTATAAGTGAAAGATTTGTCCCTGATGCCTATTGCTCCTTATTAAGGAAAACAAAGTCAGTGGCCCTAATCTGAAGTCTTTCTTAAGTTATGTGAGAAACTATATCCAAAACATCAGTGGTTAGTGGAAGATATTAGTAAAATTTATGAGCATCCACCAATCCACTTTAAATATTTGTAGAATGCTTTGAAGTTCTGTTGAATGATTTTTTTTTTCTGTTGAAATCCGATTACCAGGATAAATATGATAATCCTGCCTGGACTGAGTAGCAAGACACTAATTACTTTCTGAGAACAAGGTGACCCTATATCAACTTAATTATGAACCCATGGTTGACCCAAAAGTCAAACACATACTTGGAGTGCTTTTAGCCCATACCACACTGAGATCGTTTTAAGATTCCATAACTATTTCATGGAAGAACTGGGATAAGAAATCAGGCTATACAGTCTCAGAATCTTAGAAGCTATCCAATCATTTGCTTACCCAGTGAAGTATTTATGTCTCTAGTCCCAATGGAAGAGCTAGCTAAGTAACTTGGTAGATAAAGTGATAGCTCTGGGGTCAGGAACCTGAGTTCAGATCTAGTTTTAGACATTCACTAGCTGTGTAAACCTAGGCAAATAATTTACCTCTATCTACCTTACTCCACTGGAAATGGCAAAGCACTCTAGTAAATTTGCCAAGAAACCCCTATATGGGGTCAAAAAGAGTTAGATGTCCTAACAGCAGTCAATATCATTCCCAAAATTCAATCTTGAATATCCCAATTGCCAATTCAGTATCTCCTGTTGGATATCTCTCAGCAATATCTCAAATTCAATTGGTTTTCTCTGACCAAACTCATCTTCCATTCTGTTAATGGTACCGCCAGTCTTCAGGTTACTTATACTTGAATTCTTATAATCATTTTGATTTCTTCATCTCATTCACTCTTCTAGATTCTCTTCTTGAAATATCTTCCCCTTTCACATGTTAGTCATGGGTCTTCATGAGAGATCATATAGTTAATATGTTGGTGAATCTATTCAAATATAATTAGGTTGGTCCTTGGATAACAGGCCTATATTATCAAGCCTATACTTAAAAGCATTTCCAAATTAATAGGACCTGCTGGAGTTTGTCTTCCGTTTATATAGCCTTTAAGTACTCACCCACAGTGAGTGGGATGTAATGATATAAGATATAATAATAACAATAATAATAGCTTAAGAATGAATCAAAAGGCCCTTTCATGGACCAACATCCATCTAAACTCAACCAACATTATAGTAATAAATGGTGGGATCATACCGTCATTTACAAAAACAGAGAGATTTATGATAGCAAGTTCAAGTCATTGCCACTGGAAATTACAGAAAGGTCATCCTTGCAGATTTTGCAAGGTCACCACACAACATATCACTATAGATTACAAAAACTTAGCATCTGCCAAATTTCCTAAAAAGGTATAATCAAGTGGGCAGAATTATTCACCAGAAATTTGTAATCCTTTTAAAATTTATACAAATACATACCCCACAACATTCATGAGAATAAACTATGCATCATTGGAAGCAAAGTTGTTGCCCACAAATGCTCAGATATAGGCATACAAATTTAAGAATAATAGTTTTGCCTGAAGGTTTCAAATCCAAATCTGATTTTTCTATAAACAATGCAAGTCTGTTCAATTCACATACATATTGTTTGTTACATGGCAACATAGAAAAACCTAAAGAAGAGAGTCTTTAACTTCTAAAAGTGACTTGTTTTAATCATCCAAGGGTTATATATAAAGAAAGAACATTATCTGTATTGCAACCATGACAGATGAAAAAAATACACACTGAACCTGGATGAGGGAAATCCATTCATTCACGTGGTCATGCAAAAATTGATAATTCTATGTTGTGGTAATAGTGCCATATCTTAATGCAAATAACTACGTTTGGAATAGTGGTGGGTTTGGGCAGCCTTGCTTTTTATTTAGTATGCTTTTAGCAGATGACAAGCATTTTTCCTTCAAAGGTAATGAGCATGTTTTCCTTCCCCTGCCCCCAACTCCCTGCCCTTCATTGACCCAAATATTTAGTTAGTTCAGGAAAAGCCTGGTCGTTTTTTGGTACAGTGGAAGATAAGTCATGTGATCATTTAAGTACAGAGAAAATTGCTTTTAGAAAGAGTTGATTTATGAGCCAGGAAAAGTTGTAAAATCCTAAGGAAGCAAATCATTTCTGTTTTCCTTACAGAGGATGCCAAAAGATGTACTAAAGGTGTTAGAGCCAAAGGTTACCGTGAACAAAAGGATTCCTGGTGAAGAAAAATCCCTATTGGGATTAGTGCTGAAAATTAAGGGAAATAATGAAGTCTATCTGTATTAACCTTTTCTCATCTTATTTCAAAAGAAATAAGTGATTGAAATATTCTGGACTTAAGATATATCACATTGGAATAGAGATACTTTTATGTATTGCATATGTCTATACGAGCATGTGCACATATAGTTAACCATAAAATGAACAGAATGAGAAGAAATTAGCTCAAATTGAAACTTGTAGGATTTAGGTTAGCCTCAAGAAAGAATTTCCTGAGATCAAGGGTTGTTAAATACTGGATTGTGATACCAAGGGAAGGTGTGGGATTTCCTTCTTTAGAGACCTTTAAAATGAAGACGGAGGTACATCTGCTCATCTGTCTGAAATGGATTAGGACAAATAACACAAACTCTCAAGGCCCTTCTAGTATGATAATTCTCTGATTATTGTATACAAAAAAAAAAAAGTTCAGGTACTTTCCTGCCTCTTTCCTTTGGAATGCAGACTCAAAGAAAGCAATGCAGCATCTGTGCCTTCCATTTGAGTCTATATAAAAAATGAAGCATTTATTAAGCTCAACAATAAGTTTCAAGACTTACCTTGTGACAGAGGGAAGGTTTCTTGGTTCGCTTTGTATACAAGAGGCTTTTTCAATCTACTAGACTTCTAACAAGGGCTTTCAGTCAAATGGAAAAATTTTAGCCTTTCAGAAAAGTTTGAAGAAAAATAGTTTGATTCTCAAAGTCATTTGAGGTCCCCTTACCATTTTAAATCTATACTTCATTTCAACTAAACACAAGTGTTTCAAATATAAAATGTTTATTGTGAACCAATTTGCAGTCTCTTTGAGTGCTCTCCAGAAGTCATGGCAATACAACTCTTCTAAAAAAGAGGTTGTATATACTGTGTCCATTTTCTGTACTTATATTAATTTCTTGCTCATTTTAAGGGTTTCCAAAACACCACTCTAGTTGGCACTCTGGTTTGGGTTGCTGTTGTTCCTAGCTGTCTGGGAAGCCTTCAAATCCCAATAACTTTCTTTTTCTTGCCCTCAAGCCATAAACAATGGAAGAAATATGTGTTTGTTTCCCTTCTTCAGAGAGAGGGTAAAATTCTTAACCCTGGAGATTTATCCAAATGCAGTGAGTCACAAAGCAAATGTACACCAGGGTTTGGATAGCTTCTAAATTAAATTAATCTCAGAACCAGATTGTATTAGTTAAGCCCAAGATCCTAATTTGTGCAGACAAAAATGTCAAATCATACTACTGAGTTGCCCAAGACTTATTGCCCAGATAATAGCTGAAAGTTTGAACTTAGCAGTTTTATGGATTGGCTTATCTCTCAAAATCAGGCAGCTTTTAAAAGCTCTGGATAAAGGTTACTGCCTATGGACACCTACAGAGTGACTATTTATAAAAAGTACCTAATCATTTTTCCCTCCGAAAAGTGCTATTGGCAGAATAAAACTTGGTATTTAATCCATAACCTGCTATGCACTGCACCCCACAGTGGCAAAGAACACACAGAGCCAGAAGAAAGAGATCAAAAAAGCATTAAAAATGTCAGGCCACAGGACCATGTTTAAATTATGAGGTGAGATTCTGTCTTGCCTTTAACAATAGCACTGCACACCTCATACATACCCCAACTTCCTCTCTGCCAGTTAGCTTTTGATGGGTTATTGCAATTTGTGCAGAAATTGAATTTCTATTTGTTTCGATAGCACTTTTCTCTAAATATGAGCAGCTACAGGTATCTCGTTTGTACATCTTGATGTAACGTTCAAAGATAATTGAAACACATGCAGGATAAGGGATCTTATGACATGTTTTTTTTAACGCGTATTGACTGAAATGAAAAAAATCTGACAAAGACTGGAAAGTTGCCACTGCTGAGAAACCATGGATAGTAATGGAAGGAGGATTTGTGATTTTGCTAAATGGTTTTGAGCTAAGAAACGGCTTACCCAAATTTGTATACTTTTCCTGAATAAGTTTAGATCTCATCTAGAGTTAATCATTTCTCATATCTGAAGTTGTAATTATTCTTTTTGAGTCATCTCCTCATGCTTTCTGATGTTATTACTGTTAAGAAGTTTAAAAAAAAAAAAAAAAAAAGGAATCCTGACAACCGAGACACCCGGAACCAACTCTAAATGGCAAGATCTTGATAGATTGAGTAGCACTCTTTAGGATTTTTTAAATTAAAATAATATTTCAAACATATGAGAGTGATGTTTTGTTGTATTTATGGGGTGTGTTTGTGCGTATGTGTGTGTTGGACAAGATTTGTAATTTCGTTCATAGAGCACATTGAGGAACTTTTCCAAAATAAGTCAGACCGATTTCTTCAACTTATAGTAGTTGCTTGGGGATAGAAGGAGATTAAATGATTTGCCAAAAGTCACACAGCCAATAAATGTTAGAAATAGGGCTCTCTGGATCCCACATCTTTCTGACTCAATGGCTTGCTTTTTTTTTTCTCTTGCTCTATACACTGGTTCTCAAACTACAGCCCACCAGCCAGATACTGCCCCCTGGGTTATGGCAATAGGCTGAGGGGCGGAGACAGAGTGTGAGTTTTTGTTTTTACTATAGTCCGACCCTCCCACAGTCTGAGGGACAGTGAACTGGCCCCCTGTTTAAAAAGTTTGAGGAGCACTGCATAGCATATAATGTGATATGGTGGATAGAGGACTAAGCTCAGAGTCAAGAAAGCTGGTTTAAATTCCTCATTCTTATGGGTACTAGCTGTGTGTTTGCTAAGCAAGTTGTTAGACCTCTCCATGTGTGCTTCCAGTAATTCTCTAAGACTTGGACCTACAGAATAGTTATCAATCAGAGCAAGGATTGCCTTCATATTCCAAGAGTTTAATTTTCATTGATAGATTTATTTTCTTTGGTAAAGAGAATTTCCTACAGTGGAGAGTTCCCCACACTGATAAAATCCCCAAAACAAAAATCCAGATGAAACTAACTCAACCAAAGTCTTATTCTCTTCCCTCCTCATTTCCTGGCAGCAATAGGAGTGGAATATGCTTTGGGGACTGTACCACCAACCCTTAATAATGACTTTATTTGCTTCTCATCTATTAGACTCATCTGTTAGACTGGAAGCTTCAAGAGGCCAAGAATTGTCTTTTGCCTCTTTTTGTTTCCTTAGCACATAATACAGTGCAAAACACAGAGGAGCCATATAATAAATGCCTTTTGACTGACTAGACCAGGACAGTATGTCATTTCTCTGAGAACCAGTCTAACTTCTGAGGGGCTCTTTATCAGATTGGTAATGAACCTCATTGTAAAATCTGGATATTAAACCAGTGCCATGGATTCACTTGAATTGTCTCAGAAAGATTCTGAAAATCACCGGGCAGAATGAGATACTAGATATTAAAGTCCTTTCTTGAACTAAATTGTGAGGTATTCAAACTCTACTGCAGAAAATGAAACTCTGTTAGGCTGGCCCCATTGATTGAATGCCAAACATACACTTGGCAAAAAGACTTTTTTATGGAGAACTTACATATGGCAAGCACTCACAAGCTGGTCCGAAAAAGTGATACAAGGACATTCTCAAAGTCTCTCTTAAGAACTTTGGAATTGATTGTATGACATGGAAGACAGTGAAACAGAACCACCCATCTTGGCTTGCTCTCATCAGAAAAGAGGCTGTGCTTTGTGAGCAAAGCAGAATTAAGTTAACCCAGAAGAAATCAAGATGCCCAAAGTTAGAGTATCCACCCCAATTGTTTATAAGGACTATTTGTGTCTGACTGTGGCAGAGCAGTCTGAGCTTGTATTGGTCTGATCAGCCACAGTTGGACGTGTTGCAACTTGAGATCATTTTGGTCCTCTGTGAGAATGAAAGTCAACCAATGACCATGTAATGAACCTTAAAGGATTTGTAGTCTTTGTTGATAGGACAGTGAGGAAAACAGAGCTCCTTGAAATATTTCCATAAACACACCCTACCACCAATAATGTTCTAGTTTGGTTTTTTTTTGTTTTGTTTTGTTTTGTTTTGTTTTGTTTTCCCTGCTGCACTTGGTCCCCATGAAAAAAGTTCCATAGATTCCAACTGTCTATATTACTGTTGCTATTAAATATTTTTTTAGTTGTGTCCAAGTCTCGGTGACCTTTTTGGGGTTTTCTTGGCAGAGACACTGGCGTGGTTTGCCTTTTTCTTCTCCATTTTGCAGATGAGAAAAGTGAGGTAAAGTGACTTGCCCAGAATCACACAACTAGTAAGTGTCTGAAGCTAGATTTGAACTGGAGAAAATGTGTCTTCCCGGCTCCAGTCCCAATTCTCTATGCACTATGACTCCACCTAGTGGCCCCAGCTATATAGTAGCACTTCTATAGAGCAGCATCATGACATAATTGAAAGCTTTGCAGTTTATGCTGGCTGTGTGATCCTGGGTCCACTTAACTTTTCAGTGCCTCCCGGCACCTAGATCTAGATCAGGTTCCTTTTGTTTGTGCATCATGGACTCCTTGAACAGCCTAGTGAAGTCTATGAATGAAGCTTTTCTCAGAATTAATGATTTCTAGATGCATAAAATAAGGTACTAAGATTACAAAGCAAAGAGTAGCAAAAATAAAATCTATTTCCTCATGTGGAGATTACATCTTGTCTTCGATTTACTGTTTTAGGAGAGAAGTTCTTTACTAACTATGGCCTTATTCTTTTAAAAAGTATTTTGATAAATGTATTTTAGTAAAATTCACTTCCTTTGTCATCCTGTCCTTTTATTTTATACATTTGAAATAGCATTCTGAAAGGGGGCCTAGAGGCTTTACTAGACTCTTATGGAGTCCATGAAACAAAAGAGTTGAAGAAATCCTATTTCAGAGAGTTGCCTGGGCTGTTCTGAAAGGTTAAGTCATTTGACAAGGGTGACACAGCCAGTATGTACTAGCCTCTATTAAAGGCTAGATTCTAATCCAGGACTAACTGAGCCCAAGGCTGGTCTTCAACCCCTTATTAAAAGATAGTTTTAAAAAAAAATATATATATATATGTGTGTGTGTGTGCTTATAAATAAGATCGATCATTCCCTATCTTCTTAGGAGCTCATTTGACTTAATGTTCTAGTTTTTTAATGTCATTTTAATAAAAGATGCTGATGAGGGGGAAAAAGACAAATCCTGTGTAATTTCACCTCTAAATTGTGTAAGAAAGAAGGTATTGTTGGTGCAATGAACCATTCTCTATTACTTTGGACTGAAAAGGAGAAAAATAAAATTTGTGAATAGGAGTTTGAAATTTAAATTACCTATTGAGCAGGGACATCCAAAATCTTCACTTGCATGCATGCTGACCTTGGTGCAAGTAAGGATATTGGCAGTAATCCTGACTTTCACCCGCAAAGAGAAAGAAGAGTGTTATATTTTGGGGGTTACAAAAGAGAACTATTGAAAAAGAACATTAACTTTTATGTTTCTTTTTTACTGAAAGACATAAAAGAAGCTAGAATTAAAGTATGGATGAGGAAAAAACAAGAGAATGAAATTAGCATTATAATTAAAACTCAAAATATCTGGATAATTTCATATGTACATTTTTTTAATGTGCACCAAACACTAATTTGCTTTGGATCCACGAACAAAGATTTGGGAAGAGGGAGGGATGTGCACATGTGTGTAGTAAATCAAATTAAACCTCCAAACTGCAACAGAAAATCTGAACCATGTGAATGTTTCCATGTCTAAAATAGCACCAAAAAGTGACAGCACTATTTGTGATTTATAAGTAATTTTTACATTCTGAAATTACTTCATAAGTAATCTCTGCTTCCCTCCCCAACATATTCCTTTCCCCCACTCCAAAAATAATAATAATAAAAAAAAACTTGGTCTACCGATCTCATTAGAACTATCATTCTCTCTTTAGAAACTAAAGTGGAAAGACTTGGTTTCAATGCCTGGGGATTTATAGACGTAATTCCTATTATCACTAATAGGAGTTATGTGCTTAAATCCCAGAGGGTCTCAAATAGACTGTGCCCCTAAGCGTATGGTGTGTTCTGCTGAAGAGATGTTATTGTAATGATAGTTATTTTAATAAAGTTTGATGTAATTGGAAGCAAAGCATAACTCCTTGTGCCACAAAGAACTTTTTCAAAAGTAATTTATGTGTTGAGTATAGAGGTTTCCTGGGATTACTGGATATTTTTGCTCATTTCTTACTGAGAAAAATTGGAAGACTATAAAACGTGCTCAAAAGTAGGGAAGAGTTGATTTCTTTGGGATATACTGGTACTTATGTGTAATTCGAGTTCATTCTGTACTCTTACTAATTAACTTAGCAAGCATTTACTAAGTACTTTCTATGTCCGTGCTTGATGCTACAGTTAATTCAAAGGAATCAGAGATAGTTGTGCCTTCTGAAGAATAGAAAATGTCACTGAGAAGATAAGGCATACACATGTGAAGCAGCTAAAGGATAATACCAGAACAGTTTATAAGCAAGTGGATATGGTGTTGATTAAAAGCTATAGGAATTCATAGTTGGAGAAGGATCAATATGGGATGGGCTAATAAAAGACTTCATTGAGTATAAGCTTCTTGAATTGGGCTTTCAAGAAAATATAGCTCTTAAATTGCCACAGAGAAGGAGAAAGGAGATTCCCGAGGGGAGAAATGACATAAAGAAAGGTGGCCAGAGCTGTCCCTAGGGGATAGCAAATTGGGGGTAATTGCTCATTAGTTGGGGGACTTCATGATGCTACAACGACTAACAGCTGGGCAAATAACTCAGGAAGGAAAGCCATAGAAAAAAAAAAAAAGGCTCCTCCAGCTAATGCTAGATGTAAGGATACTATATACATAAAAGTAATGTATCTGTATTTGTATGGGTATATGTATGTTATGTGCACACACACATATATACACATATTTATTTCCTCATCCATTTGTGTCTCAATGAACTCTTCTTTGACTAGCTATGAATTCTTATAACCCTGTTGTATATAGTAGATAGATAGATGTAGACTTATTTATATCATTCTATCTCTATGGAAAGCAGGTAGGACCTCTTTTTTCCCATTCTACTGCATATGATACTTTTCTACACTGTTGCATATTGTACCTTTTAGATTTCTTTTCTTTAAGAACCATATGGTAACCTGATTTCATTTAGGTAATAATTTTAAAGAGGGAAGACAGCACATTGCATTTAGTAACCACTTGAGTGTTCATTGAATAAAGGTGTAAAGGAAATACTCAGGTATTGCCTTTTGTCAAAATGTCTTTAAAAGATGCAAAAGTACAGAGCACCTATTCTGTCATTCCGGTACTTTAGAAAAGTGTGAAGTTTTGAAAAAATAAACTCTTTAATAAAGTATAAATTTGTTTGCCTCACTTAATACTTCATTTATGATAAAAATTAACCCTTTAGCTACATCTTTGCTTCATCTTTAAAAGAAAGGATGCAGGATGCAGAGATGAGATTGCTTTAAGAGAGACATGATGAAGAGAGAGGGCTACCAAAAAAACCTGATGACTTTGGATTCATGGGGAGGAGTAGGAATCCTTGTTGCCCACCAGGGAAGCTGTCAGCCCTAGAGATAGCAGCATTAAAGTAAAATCAGAGCCAAGGAATAACAGACCCATGCTGTGGAGTTAGCCCAGACCTTGCCTTCACTGGTACAGTGAGTTGTATGGACTGTGCTTTTTGAGAGCAGAGAAAGAGAAAAGGAAAGGTCTGTTCCAGTAGTATTATACACCTAGAGGAGTGCATAGATAGACCACTGGGAAGGGTAAAATGCACAGGAGGGAGAATGGCCAATTTTCTAGTGACCCTGAGCACTTTCTCCTTCTGATGAGACCTGAACCCTGGGATAGACATACAATGCAGGAGAACTCTATAGGTCCTAGGGGGTGGGAGGTGGAGACCCATTAGAGAGGGCAGGAGAATTGCTTTGACTGTTTATGAGTCCTTTGTGTTTTCTGTCAGGTTCAATAAAGCTTGTCCTATATTCAATGTATTGTTAGTTTGAGTAAATGCACAGAAGCCAAGGAAGGCCTTTTTCCTTTTACCATGGAGACCTAGATGTAAGCCAAATCTTGATGTTCCCAAGGGAAACCCTGGGAGGGAGCCTGAGCCAAAAGAGAGTGTTTGTGAGAGATGCCCCCAGAATTAAATCTGCTTTCCAAAAAAAAATAAAATAAAATAAAACAGAACTTCAGTTTTGGTTACTGGCTACAACTGAATGAATGAATGGGATGAGTGAGTGAGTGAGTGAGTGAATAAATGAATGAATGAATGGAGTGAGTGAATGAAGGAAAGAAGAGACAATAACTTGTTTTATGCTATAGCAGTCTAGGTCTGATTCTGGTCCATGCATCTTGCCTTGAGATGATCCTGGAGGAAAAAATAAATAGATGCTTGTGTGCTTTTTTTTTTGCGAATGTTCTCAGGCCATTCTCAAGCTTTATATCTTATATTCTCTTTGTATCAGCCACTGCTCCTAGTGTAGTCTTTGGCATATCCTTGGATTTGAGCCCAGGCTCTGCCTCTACTAGAGACAGAGATTTCTGACCCATTGCTCATGGACAGTGGGAGACCCATTCCAAAGATTAGGAGTCAAGCCCAGTATCTGCCCTACTATTCATTCACCTGATCCTCATTCAGTCATGTTGCCTGGACAGTATAAATGATGCCAAAACAGCAAATCAATATGGTCACTTTAGTAGACTAAAATGTCAATTCAGTAAAGAAACACTGATCAAATTACTTTCTTGGCCAAATGGGCTAGCCCATCTGGTCTTCCCAGGTGAAAGTAGCCTTCGTTGATTTCCTTGTTCCTATTTATAAGATTTTGTAAATTATGAAGCTCATTTTTAATTTTTCAAATTGGTAACAATAAAAATACACTCTTTAGAGATGTTACATAAACATGGGTTTCGTGGCATATTACAAATATCATTCACATTCAGAATTCTTCCTTCCAAAAATCAGAGTCTTCTAATCATCTTCTTCCATTTTTATAAGAAATTTCCATTTCAGAGATCAATATTATTACTGCTCAAACATTTACAAAGTCTGTGTCTGTGATGCATTAAGGGGAAAAGCATTTTGAAGGCATTGGATTTTAAAGAGGTAAAATTAGAAAAATATCAACTCAGAGTTATTATTTTTAATGACTTCCAAGTTCAGCAGTCCTCCCACTTCAGTCATATGTGAACTCTTAATCTGTATATTTCAGTGTGTATATTCATCAGTATATAATTAAGGAAGAGGTCTTTAGTAAGAAATTGATATAAGGTAAAAGAAAAAAGCCATTTGACCTATAATTCCCTAGAGTCCTTGTTAAGGTGAAATTTAATGAGAATTATATGTATTTAATTAGTTAAAAAGGGTATTTCACCTCTGTCAGTGAAGCTAAATTATTGTTATTTCAGGCATATTAAAGAAAGTATCCTGTATCAAGGACATTTCTTGCACTATAGTAGAATTTACTTTATTACACTGAAAAATACGAAAGGGCAATCTGTGATAATACCTGTAGAATTTGGCATGAAATTGGTTGGTAGTTTGAGTTGGAAGGAAGTCTGTGAGAATTTAATATAGAAATTAAACTGCCAAAAATAGGAATTTTCTCTGTCTAGTTTTTAGATTCCTTGGCTGACAGGTCTAGTTTTTATTTTGTTGTGTTTTGCTTTAAAGGCAAAGGAAATTAGATTGCTTTGTTCTGGAAAGAACAATCAACACTTAAAATAGACTTTGAAAAGTGCACCTGTATCAGAGAGCTCATAGGAACAGAGTGGTGTTCTCCCAGTTGAGTAAACCTTCTTCTTCTAGTTAGTTTCCACTGTTAGTCATCTGGAAGGTCCATCTAGGACTGTACACAAAGTCTACCCTACATCAAATAGTCATTATGCTTTTCTGCACATACAATGATTTCCATACTTTGGGGAAACAGGGATATGTCAGCCTGTGCAAATGGTTCATTTGAGTATCCCAATACTCACTCTGGGGTGCCAGAAGGAAGAAAGATTATGAAAGTAAGGAGGTCAGTTCCAGGAAAAGCTTGATCATAGGCTTCTTTAACTTTTTTTGTCATAGACATCTTTAACAGCCTGGTGAATCTATGGATCCCTCCTCAGAAAAAATAGTTTTAAAAGTATAAATACCCTTTGGCCAAGGAATACTACTATTAGATCTATATTCTAAAGAAATTTTTTAAAAAGAAAATGGCCTTAATTATAGAAAAATATTTAATGCAGCTCTTTTGTGATGACAAAGAATTAGAAACTAAGGGAATACCCATCAAATGGGGAAAGCTAAGTTTGATCAAAAATTTGATACTATTGTTAATAATATAATGCTACATGTTATCAGAAATGATTAAGGGAACAATTCCAGAGAAACCTGAGAAGATGTATATGAACTAATGCAGAGTAAAGCAAATGGAATAACATTGTTAATAATAACAATATTATTTATAAGATGAACAATTTTGAAAGACTTCATTATGATCAATACAATGATAAATCATGATGGTAATGAACTCAGGATGCAGAATAAGACATTTTTCTTTTTGACATGGTCAACATGGGAATTTGTCTTGTTTGACTATTCATATTTGTTAAAAAGAACTTTTTTTTTCTTTTTCCAGTGGGAGTGGGGGTGATGGAAGGGAAAGAAAATAAAAGTTTGTTAATTGAAAAACATAAAATTTGATTTAAAGAAATTAAATGTATAAAAATTTTAAAATATAAGATTACAAAGGAAACCAATTACACTGAAAAATGCAGTTATCAAAATATTTTTAAAATCAAGTTCATGGTCCCCAGGTCAAGAATCCCTGAAAATAAGAATATAGAGGATAAGAAGGAAGAAAGTGTATTTGGGACTAGGTGAAGACTTAAAAATGTGTCTTTTGTAGAAATAGGACTGGATCAGAATCATTGCACTCTAGTCTTGACTCTACTTCTAGAAAGCTATGAGATCTTAGAAAAAAAAATTTAATCTTTCTAGGTCTAAATTTCCTCATTTATAAAATATCTCAACAAATGAAAACTAGCATCCTTCTAAAATCTTTCTAAAAGCTTTAAAATTTCTCAGTAAACATGAAAAATTTAATCATCCTGCTTTGATCCAAGATATCTTTCTACAACCATACCCTATAAATTTGTTGCCCTAAATAAGTGTCATTTGCAATGATCTTTAAATACACGCGCGCGCACACACACACACACACACACACACACACACACACACACACACACACACTGCTGTCCCATTACCAAGTCTTAAAACCCGTAAAGAATATTAAGGCAGCTCTCATTCATAATCTACTAACCATCCCCTGTAATGCTATTTCATCTAACACTGTGTTTTCACAGATCAAATTAATATTAGTAAATAGGGTTTGTCTATCATGTAAAATGAATCCAGCAGCCTTTAGTTCTTTGTTTGCAAGGCTCTGCCAGGGGAATGATCAAGCAATTCAAGCCAAATGAAATTTACAGTCTCTGTTAAATCTTCTCACCAAGTATAGATATAGCCTTACGTACCCACAACAGCCAAAAACTATTGCCAATATTTTTTCCAAAGCACTAATGTAAATTAAAAACAAAAACAGTACAGATCAAGTGGAAGGAGGAATAGGTTGCCAAATTTAACCAAAACTTGCTCATTTATATATATATATCAATATTTTCTTCCCAGTCTTTTCTGTTTCTTCTGTCCTAGAGTTTATGCAAAGTAAATTCTTTATAAAATAGTCCAATTCTGGAGCCTAAGCATTTGACTTTGTCAGAACTTAATTTGTGACCACTTCTTCTCCTTTCCATGTTTCACAGTTCCCTGCTTCCCATGCCCTAAAATGAGTAGCCAATGGATGCTAATCCACTTCAGAAGATGGTTATAAGGGGAATACTAATGAATGCAAATACAGCAAAACCTCCTCCCATTTGAACTAATTATAACAAAGGCCAGTCAGATTTAGTGAAAAATCCAAGTTAAAGATATTGTAAAAGAAAGCTCCTCACTAATATATGCATAATACTTCCAATAGCCCTAACTACCAGCAAAGGGCAGAGCCTACATTAATGAAGAGATAAGGCAAATTTGCAATGATCAGCATTAGTTTGCTTAAAAAACAATTACAGCTAAACGACTTAAATACAGTTTGTTCTCTGCCCTCTCTATATTTACACTATTAATTTGCTTAGCAAACCCTTTCTTTGGAGATAAAGCAAGGCAAGCTATAGTGTAAGAAAACAAAGGCCAAATTAACAAGGTCCAAATTAATGATATTTTTTTCTAAAATGAACTCTAAAAGTTCACTTCAAAAAGTCAGATTTTTAATGAAAAAATCCCTTTCACATATGGAATAAGTATGACATTTATGCAGGCTAAAGATCAGCCTTTTTTCCTCCTGAGTCTACCTGTGTTGTTTTTACAGCTGAACCTTAAGTAGTATCAAGGGGAACTTTTTATAACCTCCAATAGTTTATTTTGCACTTAGGAGAAAAGTGAATTTGGAAACTCCAACTTTATTTTGATATTTTGTTTGAGCTCGGTTAACCATGCTCCCTTTTTCCTCACCATTAGTCATGACATATGGATCTCTTTCACTTGTTGAGGGTTTGGGGCCTTAGGTTGGGGGTTGTTTCTTTTGCATGCTTGAGTTGTCTTTGATTCAACCTCAATTTCTGGGTGTTGACCCTCTCTATGGTCATATAGTTAAACCTGGCTAATGAGCTGCTCCAGCCCTTTGGCTACTGGTGATGTTTATGGCTACTGTTTTCTTTTCTTCTAAACACATAGTTACCACCTTAAGCTCCACATAAATTGTGAAGCTGCCTAAATCATTAAAATAGTGGACTTTTCTTTCTTCTTTGAGGTCTGTTGCCAAGAGAGACATTTTGAAGTTTAGCAACTTGAACAACCAAGTTCATTCAATCTACGAAGTTAAAAATCAGTCAGACTGGTTTGCTTGTTTACATTGGGTAGTAGAAAAACAAAACGAAACAAAAATGTCAGACATTGGACATTGAAGGAGACTCAGAAAGGGTGATCATCCTAACACTATCACTTGATGACCTTAGGCCCTTCACTTCACTTACTTGTAGTAAGTGTACTTTTCCCCATGCCATCAAATAGCAGAATCTGAACATGGTCAAGAATTCTTAAATATAGGGTCTGGGAACTCATTTTTAAAAAATACTTTGATAAAGGTTACCATGGGGTTGCCTTCCTTTTAATCTTGCTTTTTTATTTTATACATTTAAAAACATTATTCTGAAAAATCTTCAGCAGACAGCCAAAAAGGGTCATGGACACACACACACACACACACACACACACACACACACACACAAGCAAAAATTGGTTAAGAACCACTTAGACCAGATGAACTCTTAAGATCCATTCCAGCTCCAGCAGACTGGGATTCTATGATGCTTTTTCTAAGTAGGACCAATAAACAGTTGGTTTGCCAAACAGTTCACTCTTCAGCAGGTTGTCAAGGTATACTGTAGTTCTAACTTCAGAAAGAGTTCATAGCTTTTTATGTCTATAGCTATTTTTCAAAGTATAAATTATTCACTGAGTTACAGGTATGTTTGGAGTTATTGAATATGTGCCAAGAAGGTAAGTGACCCACTCTAATCACGGCAGCCCAATAGGCAGCAGTTGATATATCAGTCCTCAGACTTAATAGAATTTTAAATGGAAAATATATATTTATATATTCTGAGCATGAAAGCAGTGGGAGCTTAAGAGGGCTCAGAGCAAACACCATCTTGCTTTCAATAAACATTAAAGTTTAAGCAAGGAGAAAAATGACTTTGCAGAACATTATCAATTTCCTGCATTTACAATATATTCCTGTTGTGAGTGTAGGTTAGTTCACAGCTACAGGATCCATGTTCGGTAGGAGTGTGTAGCCTTGGGATTTGTCTAAGAAAACCTCAAGTGGTGACTCTACAAAGAAGCAATATTTTGACTTGCTCATTGCTTCCCCTAGAAGTCTACCCATCTCTATTTGTAGTTACACTGTTGTCAGGGAGGCAAAGGAACCATCCACCTATATTAACTCCATCCTCCCATTCCAATCCAACTTAATCTTCTTAGGCATACAATTTGTAGAGCATTATATAGAATCATAGCAGCTTACACAAAACCTGTATAATTCCATCCTATGGTGATGATGATTATGAAAGCTAATATTTCTATTGTAGCTTAAAATTAGCAAAGTCGCATCTTACTGAGTTCAAATCTGGCCTCACACAAATATATTAGTGTGATCCTGGGCAAGTCACTTAATCCTGTTTTTCTCAGTTTCTTCCTCTATAAAATGAGCTGGAGAAGGAAATGGTTAACTCTCCAGTATCTTTGCTGGGGGGCAGGGGGCACGCAAGTGGGATTACAAAGAGTCAGACTTGAGTAAAAATGATTGAAAAGCAAAGGTTGCAAAGAACTTTACAAATTACCTCATTTGGATGCCCACAACAACCATGGGAGGTAGGTTCTATTATTATTTGCATTTTTCATATGAGACGACTGAGTCAAATAAAGTTAATAAGCATCAGTGTTAGTGTTCAAACCCGAGACTTTCATCTCTGAAGTTGGCAATCATTCCACAGTCATGCTGTGTTTTCATAGTACAGCTTTCCATCCTTCTCCTGCAAGATTATATATATATTTTTTAATTTACCTGCCTGACACTAAGGAGATTCTACTGTCATTATTGCATAAATTTTGGTTGTTTTGTTGTTTTTTAAACAGTGCTTTGTTGAGCTTCATTCCTTAGGCTGTGATTAGCAACTACTTAGATCCCCACTGAATAATTACTAATTGAGAAGAATCAGAAGATTCTTTTAAAACTCCCCAATACAGCCTCCAAGTCTCTAAAGCAGACAGCTTTTTTTGTTTGTTTTATTTCCATTTCCCAGAGATTAAAAAAAAAAGATGGAAGGTTTATGATTCTGTGTTCACATAAGCCAAATTCACCACTTCTCAGAAACAGGAGGCACACCCTGGTGACTCTGGCACACACCAATTAAGAGGGATTTTGGAGAGAATTCTGCATTACATGCTAATAGCACTAATTCAATTCCAAGTTATTAAATCAGCAGATTTAGTGATTTTATTTTTTTAAATATACTGGCATGTAGACATTGTTTTCTTTAGGTCTACCACTGAAAATCAGAATGACTGGCTCATTTTTCAGCATCTTCTCTGAAAGGACCCACACTCATTCTTCCCTAGTTAAATTTCACAAAAATTTTGATATGTGTACCTAGTGCCAATCACTTTATGACTGACAGATTGTCTTAGAAGGACAAAATAACAATAGCTGGGATTCCGGCATTCTCAAAACTGTTACATGCTGTGAACAGAGTCAGAATCCATTATGGATAAGAAATTCAACATTTTATACAGAATCTGTCTTTCTCAGAAGCCTTCTCTCTCCCCTTAGCTCACCCCAGCAGGGAATGGCTGATCCTAGTTTTGTCTTTAAAAGATATTTCTTTAATTATTGGAGACAAAGGGATAGGTAAAAAAGGCTAAATGGGGAAGGGAGTGAAAGCAGATTTACAGCAGGGAGGAACCCTCAAAAGTTGTATGTATGCATGTATGTATGTATACACATAAACATATACATATATACCTTTCTGCCTAGTGGTATAAATCCTGTACCTGCCTAAAACTGACATATATATACACATATATACACATATATGGATTTTAAATAAATAAAAAGGAAATCAACTTTTCTCAAAAATGGGCCAAAGATCCTTCTGTCACATCTTGAGGGTTTGACTTTGCTTTATAAACCAATCTTGAGACAACACATAAAAGTATTTTTTTCCTGGAGAACAGTGGAAAGTTGGCAAGAAGTAAAAATGTTCTATGAAATAGGGAGGTGAACAAGTTGTAAATGATGCTAATATCTTCCAGATGGCACATTTTTACTTGGGAACTGAATTTAGAGTAATTAAAGGCATGTGAATTTCCTATAAATACTGAATTTTGCATGTCTGACACTGGAAAACTCCATCATTTCTGATGCCTTCTAATTCCAAGTGAGGTTTTCATTTCTTCCCCCGCTCCCATTTAAAGTGAATCTTTAGGTTTCTGAATCTCATTTAATAGACAGAAAACTCTTTCCCATGTAAAGTTTCTCTTCCATGCCAAAAACTGTTTATGACATGAAATTCCTTACAAATAAAAAAAAATTAAACCATTTTTTTCCTATAAAAGGCCTTCCTATTTATAAAGGGAAAAAAAAGCCTAAAGCACTTTTATACATCATCACTATGGTGTAACACACATTCCTTTTTTTTTTTTTTTAAACCTGACATGCACATAGAAGGTAATTTTATCATCTCAGGTTATATCTCAATCAAGATGTAGACCTCTGATTCTTCAGGTTACAATGTTTGGTTTAGGATCATCCACAAGTGGATTAATCTTTGCCCTAATATCAAAGCTTATCAACTAGATTCTAAACTTCTGGACTACTCCAAACCCTCTTTCTTAGACCATGAGTTTTCCACCATAAGATTTGGAGCTGGGAGAGACATTTAAAATCATGTAACCCAACCTGTTGATTTTAGAGATGGATATCAATGTGCATTAGAAGTTGAATAGTTTGCTCATAGTCACACAGATGGTACATAGGACTATAACCCTCTGCCTAGACTAAGCTACATGGTATAAATCCTGTGTACCTTTCTAAAACTGATATCTGCTTGGTTACCTCTCCTGTAGTCAACCTTTTTTCTAATCCTGTTCTTTGACTTCTCACTTTCTCCTCCTGGAGTATATGTCAAACTCTTCTTGTTTAGTTAGATTTCTGCCGTTGGCCAACTTGGCCCTTTATTTTTTTTTCCCTATCTCTACTCAAGCATTATAATTTGTGTTATTATTGTACTGTGAAGTGAAAACAAATATTTTTCAATATTCTCTAGTTAACCGATTAATGCTCTATTTAAGCACTTATGTATTTAATCATTATTTTCTTCATTTTATAGGATAAGATTTTAGTTTTTAGGATAATTACACTCCATATTAGGAGATAGCTATGTGGCTCAGTGGAGCCTCAGCTGGGCCTGGTGTCAGAAATTCCAATCTGAGTTCAAATCCAGCCTCAGACACTTACTAGTTTCATAACTTTGGGCAAATTATTTAATCTTGTATGCCTCAGTTTCCTCATTTGTAAAATGATCTGGAGAAAAAATGGCAAGCCATTCCAGTATCTTTTGCTAAAAACACCCCATGGAGAGTATGATCTATGGGGTCACAAAGAATTAACTGAACAGTTGAACAACAACATTCTCTATTATATGAACTGAACAACAACTCTACCTATTATCTAGTGTTTTATTAATTGTATATCCATATTCACCAGCACTTCTTCATAGCTAAAGCATAGAAATATTTGATATTCTTCTTTATGATCCTATAGGACTGAAAGAATCTGAAGATTATAAGCCATTTTTCAAAATACGTTTATATTTTAATGTTTTGTATGTATTATCACCTCTGCTTTTCTGTGATAATGGCTTGGTTCCAGTATGTTTTATTTGTTAAATTCTCAAGGATCTTTTGACATCTGTAATTGCAGCATAGTGATCTATCATTTATTAGTTTATGAAAAGTAGAAAACTTCTCATGTCTAATTCTGACCTATCTTGTGAGATATTCAGTAGGTGTTATATTTGTGGAGCTTGTAGTGATGTGTTGACTAGTTTCTACCATTTCCATACATAATCTGCAAGAATCAATTTCAGTATTCCTTAAATATAATCCATTATCTCAAATAATATATTTGTAAAGCACTTAACATAGTGTCTGGCAGTACTTAATAAAAGTGCTTAATACATATTTCTCCTCACTCCCTCCTTCCATTTGTCATTTCTAATGGTGACGGGCTGGTCTCAAGTTGCCATGATGAGTCTCTGTTTCTATAAACAAATTTTCATGGCTAAAACCATTTTAACTAATGCTTCTTTGTCAACCTCTTGTTGTTTGGTATTCACAGGGATGTAGCCCAAGAGGTTTGTGTTTCCCTTCAGATTTTAGTTGTTTTATTGGCTGCATCTGGAGTTCAACCACTTTAGGTTACATATGGCAAACCCAATGCCATACATCTACTGTCAATCTTTACTTTTGCTTCATGAAATTGTATCTGATTATTCCAAATGCAGTTTTAAAATGCAATTTTAAATGCATTTACCAGGTGAACTGAACTGTCTAGAAATCTTCCTCCTCTGCTGTTTGTTGTTGTTGTTGAAAGTTTATTTTATGGAATTCAGAAAGAAATGGTTCTGAGAAGTTGTTATCTTTCTATTCCTTTATATTTATCAGTCTGAAGATTTTTTCCCAAGTGGATGAAATAACTACTTTTTGAAGTTGAATAAAAAATATTCAGTTCATCAATACGATTTCAGATGGCATACAAGATCATGAAAAGAATACTTGTTTCCATGTGATTTTAATTTCTTCTGCTAAGTATCTACATTTTGGATATTTTTCCTTCCAAATCATTTGGAGATTATGAGTATTTAGTATAATAATATTTTTAAAACGCTATTCCTTAGTTTTATGCATCAATATATTATTTCTGGTTGGGGAATCTAGATGGCCCAGTAGATAGAATGCCAGGCCTAAAGTCAGTAAGTCTCATCTTCATGAATTCAAATCTGGCCTCAGACACTAGCTGGGCAAGTCACTTAACCTTGTTTGTCTCAGTTTCTTTATTAGTAAAATGATTTAGAAAAGAAAATGGCCAACCATTGCAGTATCTCTGCCAAGAAAATCCTAAATGGGGTCATGAGAAGTTGGACACCGCTGAAATGACTGAACAATAAATATGTCTTGTTGATTGTGGGCAACAATTCCATATGTGATCATGCTTCCAGTTCCAGAATAGTTTGTTGGCTGAGTTCTTGAGACTGTATTTCTAGTGTTTTTCATGTTAGTTTAGACCTATCACTTAATCAGAATAAGGAATTCACAATGAGGAACTGTCTCCAAACTGACCCAGAACTGAAACTGCTCTATAACTTTTACTTTCAGAGAGCTGTCTGGACTACTGGGTAGTTAAATGACTTAGACAGACAATAAATGTCAGAGGCACATCTTGAATTCAGGTCTCCAGAATGAGAATTTTCTATCCACTGACCCCCTTGCTATTGCTTCATTAATATCAATAGAAGACATAGAATTTATATTTCTTTTACGTTCTCACAAGTGAAATTCACATGAAGGCATTCATAACTCCTTGATGACTCCATTTTGTGACTATTGACATATATTTGTGGGCCAATTTGTCTGTTAGGGGTGCAAGTTTCTCTTTTAAAAAATATAATCCTAAAATTGGCCTTTTGGGCACCATGCTCCAACCAACTGAATTAATGAATCCACTTAGTTATGAAATAACTTAAACTCATCATCCATATCTATTAGCTGCCAAGTCTCATGCTCTTTTCCTTCAGATCCTTCATGGTCATCCTCTTCTTTCTTATATCATCATGGCTGTCCAGTTTTTAACAATATTTTTGTCCCAAAGGAAACATGTAGTGAATAGAGATCTGCCCTTCAAGTCAAGAAGACTAAGACCTACTAACTCAGTTGTATGGGGAAGTCATTTAATTCATTATCTTTGGCAATATTCTAAGATATTCTTATTTGGACTTGTGAAGCAAATTTTCACACCTACAGATAAGAGGAAATCACAATTCAAAACTATATTCTTATACTAAAATAAATTCATGTACAAACCCTAGTAGTATGCTGTTTAAAAAAGAAATCACTGTCTTTCACTTAATTTCCAAATAAAACACTTTAATGAAGGACAGCATTTTCAAATAAATAATCTGAAGTCTCAAGCATTTGAGAACAAGCTTTTGCTACCCAAGTCCCAATTACCAAACCAAGCAGCTGATGGCTTGCTAATTCATGTATATAGCACACTTATAGAGTGATGGAACCTCCAGGCACTGTAGAGCCCAGCTTCTTAAACTGTGGGTCACAACTCCTTGTAACTGAATATGGGGGTTGCAAAATTATGATTTATTATCAGCAAATGTTTGATTTATACATCACAGGTGATATACACCTATGTATATAGCTACATTCCTGGAATTATACAAAAATTTCCTGTGCAAAAAACAAAGGGTCACAGTGGGAAAAGTGTAAGAAATTCTGTAGAGATCATTTGATCCAAATCCCCCTTTTTAGTCAATAAGCATTTATTGTATTTGCCAGGCACTGACCTAAGCAATAAGGATACAAAGAAAGACAAATGATACTTTCTGATTTCAAAGAGCTCACAGTCTAATGCAGGCTCACAATTGCATAAATGAAATAAATGCAGGATAAATTGGAAGAGTAATCTCAGAGGGAAAGCACTAAGATAAAGTTGGTTCAGGAAAATATTCTTGCAGGATTTTAGCTGGAACTTGGAGGAAGTCAGGAGGCAGAAGTGAGGCTGAAAAGAGTTCCAGATATAGGAGACAGCGAGCGAAGAGTTGGAAAATAGAATGTCTTAGGGGAGAAAAAACAAGGAGACCAGTGTCACTGTGCCAAAAGTGGTGGGATGAGAAAAATATTTTACAGATAAGGAAGGCAATGTCAAGGTAGGTTAAGTAACTGTTTTAAGATGACACTGCCAGGTAGAGGCAGAGCAAGAATGAAAATGCATGTTTCTGGATTCCCATTACAGAAACCAAAACTAAGTTGGGTTAATCAAAGATGACCTATTTAAGCAATTCTCTTCTTCATTTAATTTTCAATTCCCAAATATTTTGCCTCATATTTGGAAAGACCTATTCCCTTTTGGGTATGTGTAGAGCCAGTTTGGATAACACAGGCATTAATTTGCAATATTTGAGCTATTTGTGTTGGTTTAGTGTACAGAAATATACCAACACAGATGCAAAGGGCACACATTTTTGGCAAGTGAAAATTATACTGCTGAAGTTATCATTTTCACTCCAGTTTGTGTCAGATGTCAGATTTCACCATTATATTTGTGACTAGGCATGTGAGAGCAGGTCCTGTTAGAAGGCAATTAATAGTATCATACCCTAACATCAATTTTCTGTATTTACTACCAATGGCTGGCTCCATGAGGACAGGGACCATGTCTTATTTATCCTCTCTGTCTCCCCCAGCACCTAGCACATTGCCTTATGTGCAGTCAATGCTTAGGTAATGTTTGTTGAATTTAATTAAACTGTTATAATACTTTCCAGAAACCCTGAGGAGTTAGGTACAGTAGCTCAAACAACACCCTGCAGTGGATTAGCTTTCTTTCTATTAACAGATTTTAGTATCTAGAGATTCAGGGGTCATTGATATAGTCACAAGAGAAAATGAAAATTAAGCAAAGTACAGTAATCTTCTATTCAACACTGCAAATGGATGAGGTCTCTAAATGTCATCTCTACCCCAACCCCCCTTTGAGTGAGTAGATGCATGTCTCATTTTCTCAACACTTTCTTCTCCTCTTACTTGGCTTTTTTCCTGAATCCATAACTCATAAACCTTCCAAAAGAAGAAATGGTCTCTCGGTAATCTTTTCAAGAATTCTAGCAGGATTCTATTTTCTTTTATCACCCTTATGGGAAACCTATTATTATTTAATATTTGCAGTGTACCTGGCTTGGCAGTGAGACATCTGGTGATGTCCAGAGAAGAAAGGACACAATTCATCTCCTAAAGAAGAATATATTCTAAAGTGAGAGAATACTTAGATTATTTAGAAATGAGAATACTGAAGTGTTTACACTCTCAAAACTGAAAGGGAAAAAAAAGGGAGTGTAGTGTAGTACATTTTTGAATTAGGAAGAATACTTGACATTCCTTCTGAGAAGCCCAGTAAGAAAAGTGTTTTTGTTTTTCTTTCACCCACATCTGTTAGGAAAGTCAGTAAAGAAGGGAAGCTTTTAAAAGACAAATACACTCAATTGAATCTGTAACCTCATTGATTTGTACATTATTTCCATCATTGAAGATCACAACCATTCATTTCTCACCATCCAGGTACAGATACTACTATTGTTCATATCCTCTCATAAGTACGTCAGAGAGATTCTCCTACCATGTTCTGTAACTCCCTCCCTTTTTCTCAATATTGGAAGGGCTTGAGCTTCCTATCATTTATTTTTCACTCTCACTTCATAAACCATTTTCTTTTTGACATGTATTTTGATAAATCCTTTATGCTTATCTCTTTATTTGATATGAATGAGTAAGCCTGATTGTATTCACTATGTGCATCTCCAAGATCCTGCCAGCAGTCTTCTTGGAGACCAAAAGTCAAACAACAACAAACAATTTCTCTCAGTAATACTCTTAGATCTCTGAAGACTATAGTTTTCAGTGACTCACAAGTATACAACAATAGTAGCTGGTTAGGTTTTGTTTGTTTGTTTGTTTTGTTTTTAATCAGAAGAGAAGTTGGAATCAGTATTAGCACTTTTCCAAAAAGCAATCCATCTTGTTCCTCTCTTGCCATTTGCAATGTCTAGGTAATATATACATATGTGGCTGATATATATATATATATATATATATATATATATATATATATATATATATATATATATATATATATATATATATAAAGAGAGAGAGAGAGAGAGAGAGAAAGAGAGAGAAAGAAAGAGAGAGAGAGAAAGAGAGAGAGAGAGAGAGAGAGAGAGAGAGAGAGAGAGAGAGAGAGAGAAAGAGAGAGAGAGAGAGATCATATATATTGGGTCACATACATTGATGTAGATATAAGTAGAGAAGTAGCACAGTGAATAAAATATCAGACCTAAAGACTCATCTTTCCAAGTTTAAATCTGGCCTCAGACACTTACTTGCTATAACTGGGCAAATCGTTTAACCCTGCCTGCCTCATTTTCCTTACCTATAAAATGAACGGGAAAAGGAAATGGCAAATTACTCCAATATCTTTGTTCAGAAAACTCTGGAAGAGTTGGACATGACTGAAAACAATTGAACAATAATAGATCTAGACACAGGTATAGATCTATAAAGATGAATTCTGTGAAATCATCTAATTGCAGATCATAATCTGAACAATGGGCGTTCTTCATCTGATTTTTTTCTCCATATATATATATATATATATATATATATATATATATATATATATATATAATGTGTCAAATTCTTATATAAAATCTATTACCAAAAGTATCACCTAAAGATACTAATTATCTCTGAATTCTGTTTATATTCAACATGTGACATTTAGGGACGCTAGTAATGCTGTCTTTCCATTTTTCCTAGAACCAATCAGTACCAAAGGACAGTTTCCAAGATATTTGAGGGTGGTCAATAACATGCTAGATGCACTGCCCTGCACTGCTAGATCAATGAGGGGATCTTTCTCTCCCTTAAAGCCATTTCTATATGCATTTAACCTTCTGTGCTCCAAATGAAGTTAAGTCTGTTCTGTGGACACGATTGCTTCTATTAGCCAGATTTTTCAGATCTTCCAAAATCTTAAAAGTATCAGCATCTCTTCAGTGAAGTCTCTCATGATTCTCCAGATGAAGTGCTTTCTCTCTCCTGAAATTTTCATAAAGGATTTTTTCTAGATTTCCTCTGGACAAAAAGATGATCATATTTTATATGATATATACTTATTTGTAGGTATCTCATATTTCCCTATTAGGATGAAAGTTGCTGAAAAGCAGGGACCATCTTTTTCTTTCCTTTTGGTATCCCTAGCACGCACCTTAGCATTTTATACTTTTTTTGTGTGTTATTTTGTTTTGATTTCATTGGTGTAGGTTGAAAGTCGATTTGTCTCTTTCTGTGGAGGATGACTAATCTCTCTGTGTTCACGTTGATGGTTTTTGGTTCTGACAAAGGGAGAGCTTCTTGCTTTGAAAATTCATCAGTGTTGATCGGTAACTCATCTGGATCATCTGGATTCTCTTGCATCCATTTAAGAATGAGCTGCTCTCCACTAAAGACCTAACAGAAGCACCTAAGGCAGTGAAATTAGACTAAGGTGAAGACAAGGGATTCCATTTCTACCTTTGCTGTTCCCACTATGGGATTCCTATCATCCCAAGAAAAGCAGTGTTTGTCATACGCTGGTAGCAGTAACCGAGCAATGCAGGCCGGCTGGGAGATCCAAATTTGCAAACTCAGTATCCTGGGCCCAAGGCCAAGCAGCCTGGGTGCGTTGCTGCAGTGACACATTTTGTCTCCAGAGAAGGTTGCTGGCACAACACCTACATTCCTGGCACTGCATTTGTCACTGACAAACTTATGGAGTGGAGCTGGTATCAACTCCAGAGGGAAATGCGAGCGGCTTTCTTAACTTTCCTGGCAATGATATAATTGACAAGGAGTGATGGTACACTTTCCTGACTATTTACAAAAACTGTTTTTGGTGAAATTCTTCTCTGGACTCTGTTTCACGGTATTTTGAAAGAGAGTTGCTGAAATGACTGTTGCAATTCTGTTTTCTGAGGATGAAGCATCAATTAATATTCCAATAATTCCATTTCTGCATGTGAAGTTGTAGTACTTGAAAATGCAGTAAGATTTGTCTCTTACTGTGGAGAATGTCCAATTTCTCTGTCTTCACTTTGATGATTTTTGGTCCAAATGGAGAGTCCAGTGGTTACTGGTGTAGTACTTGAAAATGCAGCAAGATTTGTCTCTTACTGTGGAGGATGTCTAATCTCTTTGTCTTCACTTTGATGATTTTTGGTTTGCCCAATGGAGAGTCTAGTGGTGATTAGTGTAGTACTTGAAAATGCAGTAAGATTTGTCTCTTACTGTGGAGGATGTCTAATCTCTCTGTCTTCACTTTGATGATTTTTAGTTTGCCAAATGGAAAGTCTAGTATTTGAAAATTCACTAAGATTTGTCTCTTACTGTGGAGGATGTATAATCTCTCTATCTTCACTTTGATGATTTTTGGTTTTACCAAAGGGAGAGCCTGATAGTTAGTAGTGATTACCATTGTCGATTTAAACTCTATTTGCAACAGATACTATTTTACCTCAAAGAAAAGACTGCCTTCCAAAATGTCCTTGGTTTTTCAGAATGCTGACCCATCTCTCTTGGTTTGTGTCTCAAAGGCAAAATACACCAAGATTCAACCACTTAATATTCAGAGCACGTCAAGATTCAAGCAAAAAGACTATATGACAAAGCCTAGATGCACAGTAGCTAGTTCAGACAGTAAACAGACCAAATCACAGCTAAATTATAAGAAATTGTGGAGTAAAACAAGCAAACCTGTCCTGTCAAAGAGGAAACAGAGATAAAAGGGAGTTCTCCATCAAATGCCAATTTATTTGGCTTGAATGAATAGGAGATGGTACTCATTTCAGCTGCCCACTCTTTGAATGTAAAAGGCTGGTTCAGAACTTTGAAATATAATGCTTTTTTCCTCCTCCTCTTTCACTTCTTTCTCTTCTTTTAACAAGCAAAGCAAATCCCAAGTATTAAGAAACAAACACTTCTTCATTCCCTAGCTTTGAAATGGGACAGCAATGCTAACTGACCAAGTTACTAGAAACATTGGATGCACCAGAGGAAATGCAGTTAATATAGAAATTCACATATGTTAATGCTTAGAGTCCCATCAATGTCAGCTTTATTTTCTCCCTGATATACACCAAAGCTGGCATGCAATTTTTACTGATGAGGTAATGTCATTTTTAATTTAAAAGACCTTAAGCTGTCCACTTTAACTTAGTGATATCATCTATGCAATTGTCTCGTGAGAATTTATGTAAACATAAGTAATGTGCCTAAGATAGCTTAAAAAAGGGTCGTTAAAGATGACATCGGTCATCATGAAGAATTATATTTTTTTGCCCTTTGATCCCTTAAAAATTGTCAGATATAGTTTATGTTACTGGCATTTTAAACCATTCCTGAAATTAAAATATCCTATAATTTTTAAAGCAACTTAACCATAGAAGAAAAATAAAGTTCTAAAATGAATGGATAATAACATTTTAATGCCAATTCTAGATGAAAAACAACCACAATTTATATTGTCTGACTTCTATATGGCAATAAATATTTTTAAGATAAGAAAGGGAAGCAAATATGTGAGTATAAATATGGGGTATGTGTGTATATGTGTATGTGTGTAAAGAGAGAAAGACAGAGAGAAAGAGAGACAGAGAGACCGAGAGAGAGAGGAAGGAAACAAAAAGAGGTAATGAGAGAGGGAAAAAAAAATATATATATATATATATATATATATATATATATATATATATGTAACAATACAAATGAACCTTTTTACTCATTCTCTTCCTATTATCACGAGAATGAGGAAAGGACTAGTTTATTAATGGTGATTTCTGCTTATAGGACTAAGAAATGTTCTGTCCTTTCAATATATACTTGGTAGTAGAATTTCAATGCATTGTTTCTTTAATTACATCATCAAAGTATTATTACTCGCCCTATTTTAAATCTCATCATTTTACATATTTTATTCCCTTCTAGAAAATCAAGTTGAATGTTACAAGATAAATTCTATTTTTTTTTAAAACAAAAGTTGTTTGGGGGGTGGGGGAAGAATGCAACTTCTATGATCCAAGAATGGCTTTCGAGAAGGTAATATAGATACTGATAGGTTAGTTTCTTGTTTTTCCTCTAAGTAGTCTGGAGTGTAGTAGAACTGGGAACTGAGTTAAATTGCTAAGAATTCATTTATTATTCTGTGGCCATATGTTTTAGAGGGTAGTTCACAGAAATCAAAGTATTGTTCATAGAGAGCTCCAGCCAAAGAGACATTTTGAATTCATAAAAGAACTTCACAGTTTGAAAAGAATGCACAGCATTATGTATTGACACCACTACCATAGACAAAGAAACACAATTTAATAATACAGAATTGTGCTCATGAGATTTCCTTTTTCTTGTTAATTGGTTACTTTAGCTGACATTGTCTGCCAGTATAATGGACACCATTCTTCCTAATAGTTCTGTGTTGCCAGATGATGTCTACAGACATGATGTAGTCCATTTTAATTATTTCATTTTGCTAGATTTCACTGTGTGGTGGAGTCATGGATGTGGGGAGCATACCCGCCCATCCCCACCCCCAATGCCCAACAATCTACTCTGGCTCATGTCAGGCTCAGAATTTGTAGAAATGAAACACTTTTTTTGTTCCACTTCATGTTTTCCCCCTGTGTTTTTCCATTAGGTATGACTACGTTGAAGTCATTGATGGAGATAGTGCAAGTGGACGTTTATGGGGCAAATACTGTGGAAAAATAGCTCCTCCTCCTGTGGTGTCTACAGGGCCATTTCTGTTTATCAAGTTTGTCTCTGACTACGAGACACATGGTGCTGGATTTTCAATACGCTATGAAATTTTCAAGAGAGGTGAGTGAATAAATGACAATTAGGCAGACCTTAATGTGTCTTTTTTCTATTTAACAATAGTTGACTTTAATATTTTATGAAAGAGTGAAACAAAGGATGGCAAACAGTATTTTACACACACACACACACACACACACACACACACACACACACACTCCCCTTTCTGGGAAGGGAACAGATCAAGACGAAGTTATTCAGATGCTGTGACCAGTCAGTGAATGTGCTTTGGCAAAACTGTATTTTAAAAGCATTTCTTTTTAGTTTTCTCTTTCTTTAAAGAATATAAAAGAGTTAAGCCATGCTTAAAGTCTGGTTCTTTAATCCTTTGAGTAGCCTAAAAGTCCCTTTTGAAAGCAGGATTAGCCCCTTCCCACCTTGAATTCATAGAAGTCCCTCCTTCCTAAAAGACCAGCTCTCCTAAAGGACCCACACACACACACACTCTTCCTCCTACCCCCCCATCTCTCTCTTTTTCCTAACAACTATATTCAAGAATGTCTGGTCCTCAGAAAGCCACCTCCATGCTATGTTTAGTTTCCATACTGGTGGGAGAAACACTAAATCTCTGTTTATCCTAGCTATTAAAATAGCCCGTTGGAGAGTGCAGGAATAAATAGTGGGAAATGCTATTTCCTTTGGGAATGGGAATAGGTCACCACTTTAATCATTTGCTTAACCTTTTATTAGGGTGCAGCAGTGAGGAAGCTTTGTGAGGTAACTTAGAAGAAAGTCTGGTTCATCATATGCTTCAATTCCCAGGAGAAGCATTAAGCAAATTAATTTTAAAAAGTGTAATTTTACCTGCAAAACACCTCACGTTATGCTCATTACAGACTTGAGGTTCCTCGCACATATTAAATACAGGGCTTCCTCCTCCTGTCCTAGCTTTTTGAAGCTGGCACTCTCACACAAGAGTGAGCCAAGTCCAAGGTTTGCTTAAGAATGGGAAAAGGAAGCAGGCTTCAGTGACTACCAATTGACTGTAGGATAAGCTACACACCCCTTGGTAGAGCAGTTAAAGTTCTCCATAGCCTACCACATTTACTCTGTTTCATGCACTGTAAGCCACACTGGTTTATTAGAAGTTCTTAAATCTCAGGGAGTCTTATTCTTCTTTCTTGCATTCTCACAAACCATCTAACCTGCCTGGAAGACCATACGGGTCTCCTCATCTTTACCTCCTAAAAGCTTGGCGTTTCTTTAGTGCCCAGCTCAGTTGGCACCTGTTCAATGAAATCACCTCCATTTCCCCAGTTGGAAGTAATGTTTTCCTCCTAAAATATTCCTTTGTCTAAATCTTTTTCTTTGCCCCTTTACATTGTGCTTTGCATTACACTTACTTCTATGTATCATATCCCCCTCTTTGACTATAAGCTTCATGACAGTAGGGACTGTCTATTTTCTTGTATCTTTAAAGTCTTTCTTGGTATCTTGCAACTTTTGTTCATCATTATCATCATCATTGTTGTTGTTGTTGTAATCTTTATGTAGTGAACTTGGGAAAACTTCACCACTAAAAACTAGCAAATTCTTCCAAAGCTTATAACCTTATAGAGTTCCTGGAACACTGTAATGGTCACAGATAGGCTTTCCTATATCCCAGGCCAGCTCTCTCTCCATTGCCTCTCATCTTGCCCAGAGTCAGTATTTTAAAAATAATTATATTACTGAGTGTAGAATTTGTAAAAATGACATCAATTAAAATGATTGTCATTTATATTTCACTAGATTAATATTTTATATTATATAGTCCCTTTCTCTTGGGTCAGCAATGTATAGAAGAGCTAAAAGGTTAATTCGCTAAATTTGAATGTGGAGTTTTATTTTTTCCAAGTAGACTGGAGCATTGATGTCAAAAATAGAGATGGATCTATGGCTACATATTGAGTTAGAAAAATCACAAATTAACATTATCTGGGTTGTATTGCATTTTTAAAATTTTGTTAAACATTTTCCAATTACATTTTAATCTGGTGTTAGGAAATGAGTTTGACATCTCTTATCAGAAGTGTAATGAACTCTGAACCAACCAAGTAGTTAATTGAGATGCTCATGAAGACCCCTTCAGTGGAATGATGGCCCAATTCTAAACTTACCTTAACTACTACCTTGCCCAATCCAACCAGCAGCTAATGATTTCCTTTCTCATACTGTTTTCCATCTATTCTAGATGTAATTTTTATGTACCCAGTTGTTAATCTAATTGTGTTTTCTACCCCATTAGAATAAGAACTCCTTGAGGGCCCAACCATTATTTTTTCCCTCTTTCTCTATAATCCCGGAACTTAACACAGTACCATGCACACAAATACTTAATAATGGTGACTTGATTTGACGAGTCTAAAACTTATAAGATCATAGAGAGAAGATCCTGGACTGTCAGAGATAGAAGGGACATTTGAGATCATAGGATCAGAGGTTAAAAAAGTAAGGAACCAGAGGTCATCTTCTCTGACCTCCTCATTTTACAGCTGAGCAGCTGAGACACTGAGACAGCAGAGGTGGCTTGTCCAAGATCCCACAGGGAGAAAATATCAGAGCAGGGATTCAGAACCAGGTGCTCTGAATCCTACTCCATTATTCTTCCCAGTATACTAAACTTTCATTTATAGAATATATACTCACATTCATGGTAACAACATGCTTAATGATGTTCTCTTTATAGTCATTCTTAAGTGTCAACTCCTGTGTTGGAATTTTTAATGAACTAGCCTATCTTTCTATCCATAATCCACACACATACACAAGTTTTTATCAAAGGAGTAATATCCCAAAAAGATTACAAAGAATTGCCTTTTTTTCAGTCAGTAATTTTTTAAAAATTGATTGAAAGAGAAAAAAGACATACATGTATGGCCATGACTTAGAGAAACTTTATCCCTTCCTCCCAAACAAACTCTTTTCTAAATCCCCTATTTTTTTAATTGTCTCCATCATTTTCCCAACTCTTCTTCTTTAAACCTTGGGACAATAGTGGCAATAACAATAATGGCTAGCATTTATATAGGTTTGCAAAATGCTTTGCAAATATTAAGTTGTTTTATCCTAACAACAACCCTGAGAGGGAGATACAATTATAATCTCCATTTTACAGATGAGGAAACTGAGGCAAACAAAGGTTAAGTGAATTTTTAGGATTACAAAGCTAATGTCTGAGACAGGATTTAAATTCAGGCCTTTCCAACTCCATGCCCAATACTCCATTCTTTGCTGTCACCTATGTATAATCATCTTTGAGTCATCACAGAATTCCATATCCTTTATGTCCATCAGCATACTAATATACTTTATTTCTATAGGTCTCAAAGATCGCTTCCTCCCAATATCACTTCCAAAGTCATTATTATTCATATTTGATTACTGCAACCAGATCTTGGCTTTTCTTCTCCTTTAAGCCTCTCCCCATTATTGGCGAAACTTTTAGGGCAATCGTAAGATATCTTTCCAACTTCAAAGTCTATGGTAGTTGTCCATAGCCTGATGTTTTAAATGTAAGTGGTCGTTTACTTTTTATAATTCAAAGCATATCATCAAACAGTTCCATATACCTCTCCAATTTCATCTTTTCAATATAGAAGGTCTTCAATTGCAGATAAATCCTTGTTTCACATCATAGAGTTTACTCTATATACTGGATATATGGTGGAATATATACTGGACCAAAAACTCCATAATTACTGTAAATAATGAAGACCTTTGGCTAAAATAGGTGAGGGCTGGAGGGAGTATTTTAGATACAGAAGAATAAAATTATCCAAAAAGTTGTATTCTAATATAGGTGAGATTAGCTTTACCTCTAGAAGGTAAGAATAGCCCTTACAATTTGAATACATGTGAATCATCTTAATTGTAAAATAATATAACTGTAAAATTAGTTGGCCCTGATATTCTGGTTCTTCAGAAAATCAGGCCATTTTGTTGCCCATAGCCTCAGACAGAGTGCCAGTGGGCCATAACACTCTTTGCAGGATATTTTCCTGCCCATTGGGTGTCTATGAGTCCTTGATTCACTGCTTCCCTGAGGACACAACTTTGTTGTATTTACCCTCCTCCACCCTATCTGAGCATCCCAGTCTGAATGTGGATTTTCAAAGACCTTTCAACCTGATGACCGGAACAGTCTGTATCAGGGCAATGAGTTTTGTGGGATTTAAAGAGATTCTACAGGGTCTTAGGAGCTGTGGATTGACACACATGATTTCTCTGGGATTTTGAATGTAGAAAAATATAATTTCTAGTTATGTGTCCATAACTACTAAATATGACATTCTTATATGTGCTACATCTATATCCAGGCTAGCAAAGAGTCTGCAAAAACACTTATTGACATGAAAATCCTTTTAAGTCCTGTGTCAAAGTATTTGCTGACTCTCTGTTTCTCTCATTTACATTCTCTCTATTCTCTCTCTCTCTCTCTCTCTCTCTCTCTCTCTCTCTCTCTCTCTCTCTCTCTCTTTCTCTCTCTCTTCTCTCTCTCTCTTCTCTCTCTGTCTCTCTGTCTCTCTCTCTGTCTCTCTCTCTGTCTCTCTGTCTCTCTGTCTCTCTGTCTGTCTGTCTCTCTGTCTCTCTCTGTCTGTCTCTCTCTCTCTCTATTCTCTCTCTCTCTTCTCTCTCTCTCTCTGTCTCTTGGTCTCTCTCTCTCTCTCTTTCTCTGTCTCTCTCTCTCCTTCTCTCTCTCTCTCTCTGTCTCTCTCTCTATCTCTCTCTCTGTCTCTCTCTCTCTCTGTCTCTCTCTGTCTCTCTCTCTGTCTCTCTCTCTCTCTCTGTCTCTCTCTGTCTCTCTCTCTGTCTCTCTCTCTCTTTCTCTGTCTCTCTCTCTATCTCTCTCTCTGTCTCTCTCTCTCTGTCTCTCTCTCTGTCTCTCTCTCTCTCTCTCTCTCTCTCTCTCTCTCTCTCTCTCTCTCTCTCTCTCTCTCTCACACACACACACACACACACACACACACACACACAGAGTTCCCAAATCTACCTACTCTTAATCACTATTAGAATTCCTCTAGTGGGTTTCTTTTAACCAATTACTTACCAAAGATCTTTTTAAGTCATCTCTTGGCTATAGTTAATTTTATGAAACCTTTTGATTTTTGGTTCAGATGCGTGATTTCATTCATATAGAAACGCTTTCCATGAATGTTCCTCCATAATTTGTTCTCTTAGAAAGTAGCCCAGAGCATTGAATAGTTGAGCCACTTGCCCAAATATAGATTTGTTCTATGTCCAAGGCAAAATTTGGACACATTTCTTTGTGACTTCAAGGATAGTGCTCTACCTCTTACAGCATTCTGCCCCTTTTTGCAAATTTATCACATGGGAAAAAGGATGTCAAAACTATTTTTGTCCTATGATGGATTAAACTGAGAACCAGAGAATCTGAGAGAGACTTGGGAGAGATTTTAAGCATCATTGAATCCAACAGAAGTGAAAATTGAGATACATAAAGATGAAATAACCAGCCCCTCCTCATAAATTGCTCTGTCACATCTAGAGTCAAGATTATAATATAAATGATAGCTACCATCCCTAAAATGTTTTGCCATTTCTGTAACTAATTTGCACTTTTAACTAGTAGTCCTGTAATATAGGTAGTGCTAGCATAAGTGTCCCCATTTTGTGGATGAGAAAATGAAGAAAATTAATCTTGGGATTTACCCAAGATTACACAGTTGTTATATGTCAGAGACAGAACTGAAATTCTTTTGTATTACCCAATTTCCATCCTCAGATAGTACCCTAATGTTTTTAGATATATCAGTGTCCTTTCCCAAGGTATCTAGCATAAGAAAATGGAGAACAGCCATGGGATTACACGAAACCATCTGTGTTAATGCTTCACAAAGAACTGCCTTTTATTCCTGCCAGGTGGGCTTCACTCCCTCAGCCCCTTTAGTGTTCATCACCTGAGTAATTTGGGAAGTGGAGGGAGAATAAAGCTGCTTTCCTTTCATTACTTGGTTACAGTCAGCAACACAATTCTTTCTTTTTTCATTGCTTCATGAGGGCCTGACTACACTGACTTGGGGTCAGCTCCAATGAGTTTTACACCCTGGAAATAAACAGTTTTGAAAGGCTACCTTTCTTTTCCTTTATAGGTTAATGATTCAAACTTTTTAAGTTCTTTTTTAGCTGAAAAACCACCAGAGTAATTTTAAAAGTTGATTTGCAAACTACATTGGAACAAATTGGAATCCCACTGATATCTCAATCTTGGTGTATCCCAAATTGGAATATCTTCCTTTTCCCTTTAAATTTCCCAAGTCCATGAATGTTCATCTTGGCTCTTCACTGATTCCTGAAAAATAAATAATAGGTGTGGGGGGGAGTTTAAAAAATAAAGAATGAGCATATCTATGGTTCCCACTGCTGAAGAGGCTAAGGCTGGTGGGTCACAAGTTCATAAGTTCTTAGTTACAGTAGGGTTAAAGCCAATCAAGCATCTAAACTAAGTCTGGTACCAATATGGGCAGCTTCCAGCAGGCAAGGATCACCAAATTACTGAAGGAAGTACAAACCAACCCCAATTGGAGCAAGTCATAGTTTCCATGTCAAACAGTATTAGGATATGGTTCGTGTGTGGCCACTGCCCTTTCAGCCTGGGCCAGATAGAGAGGTCCAGGGAAGGAAAGAGGGAGGAAAGAAGTAAGGAAGGAAAGGAGAAAGGAAAGAGGAAAGGAGAAAGGAAGGAGGAAAGGAGAAAGGATGGAAGAAAGAGAGGGAGGGAGAGAAGAAAGGAGGGAGGGAGAGAAGAAGGAAGGGAGGAATAAGGAAGGAAGGAAAGAAGAGAGGAAGGGAGGGAATCAGCCCTTTCAAAAAAGCTTCCAAATGTTCTCTGTGCTGAAATTCAGCCAAAATAATGCAATACAAAGAAGGAAAACACCCCCTCTCAAACTCTCCAATTACATTCAATTTAAACAATTGTGTACTCAAATGGGATCACAAGAGTTGGACATGACTGAAAAACTGACAAAGTACTCTAGTTCCCAGCAAAATGAAACTATTCACTGTCTCCTATTCTCAGTCTTTCCTCTAAGCTCTTACTTCTATTATCTCTCATGCCTCAAATCTCCTTATATCCAGTTGATGAGATTTCTTCCAAGTCCTAGTTCAGAAACCTCCTCACAGAATTCTCCCCAACAACTGAAAATGAACTTTCAAGGTTTTTGTGCATTTGCTGTCGTTGTTTAATCGTATCCTACTCTTTGTGATCCCATTTGGGGTTTTCTTGGCAAAGACACTGGAATGGTGTGCCATTTCCTTCTCTAGCTCATTTTATAGATGAGAAATCTGAGGAAAAACAGTGACTTGGCCAATTAAGACACAGCCAATAAATGTCTGAGGACAGATTTGAACTTAGGCTATGGTCAGCCTGACTTCAAGTCCAGCACTCTCTGTGCACCATGGCACCACCTAGATGTCCTACTTTCTGCACAATTTCCTGTATTTTTTGTTTGCACTAATCCCACTCTCTCTGGTATCCCAGTAATCTGGTTACCTATAATTCTTTGTCTCCTGCCTCTTGAAAACAGGGTCTACACCAAATGATGTCATAACTGGGGAAGATCTTCATGAACTTTTATTTCATTGAATTAAATGGAAATAAAATCAACTTGTCTTGGATGACTGTTATTTTTTGATTTTTTGGCAATTTGAGGACTATCCAGTAAAGAATATTTTCTCAAACTAATTTTTTAACAAGTATCAAATTCATCAATACATGCTAAGTTCTTAAATAATTTTGCCAAAATATACTAGAAATGTTTTTCTTTGTACAAACGTACTTTAAATGCAAAAAAATAAAAGCACAGTGGTTAAAGTGACTGGCTGAGAGTCAGGTAGTCTCACCTCTATGAGTTCAAATTCAGCCTCAGACACTATATAGCTGTGTGACCCTTAGCAAGTCACATCTCCCTATTTGCCTCAATTTCCACATCTGGAGGAAGGAAATAGCAAACTACTCCAATATCTCTGCCAAGAAAACCTCAAATAGCATCACAGAGAGTTGGACAGGACTAAAAAATGACTAAACAACAACATATCTTACTTTGTAATAAACATTTTCTTCCTGATATCTCTATTTTCTTTGCCACATGTATAAAAATATATACTACCTCAGTTGACACAGCTTCATCCTTCTAAATTCTGGTCCTTCTGGTGCACCTGTGTTCTGAGGTTTTAGCTCTTTTCATCTGTAAAATGAGGTATGAGATTTATTGATCCCTAAGATCCTTTCCATGTTAAAGTCACATGGTAGTAGGGTTTCTGCTAGAAAGCATTCTATCTCCAAATTGCACAATTTGCTCCAGTCTGAAATGTATTTCCCTTTACCTTTGCTATGTAGAATCCCTAGCTTCTTTCAGAGTTTACTGAAGCTGCCTCCTCCTAATGAAAGCATTTCCTGAATCTTCTAATTAATAATGCTCTTTCCCTTTTCAAATGGCTTTGTATATACTTTGCACTTGTTTACTTATAAAGACACCATCTCCACCCATTCATATAATGTAAGTCCCTGAAGAATAAGGATATTTTTTTTGCTTGTGTTTCCCCAGAAGCTTATGCAGTGTAATAAGTATTTGTTGAATTTAATTACAAGAACTTCAGTTTCATTGTTTGCTCAGGGACATATTAATGGATAGTCTTCTACATCTGTCCCAAAAAAATGAAATATAAAGCTGAGCTTCCCAAAATTTGTTCTCATAATATTAAGATGATCCTAGCATCTGACATGCACACAGGGTAAACTATGGAGCTGAGCTCCCCAAAATTTGTTCTTGTAATATTAAGATGATCCTGACATCTCACATGCACACAGGGGTGAACTATGGAGCTGAACTCCCCAAAATTTGTTCTTGTAAAATTAAGGCCATCCTGGCATTTCATATGCACATAGGGATTCCTAAGATGAATTCTTTGAAGCATGTGATGGAGGAAAAATACATGGAAAAGCATGCGTCCTCACATGGCCATTTAGTTAGGTACATTTTTCAAATATTCAGGTGGCTTTCTTTTCTTTTGTGGGTAGAACAGGAATGAATTTATCAGATGATGGGACCACCCTGGGAAGGGCCACTTGTTGCAGTGGGAAGAGTCCTTGCATATGGAGAAAGTATCTCCATATAAATCCTAACTCCACCACTGGCCTTATGACCTAAGACAGATCACTTAACCTCTCTTCAGCCTCAGTTTCCTCTTCTGCAAAATGAAGAGACTGGACTATGTCACTTCCAAGATCTTTTCCTTAAAAGAAGAGCCTGTGATCACCATTAGTATGTTAATCACCTGCCATTGTCACTGCATAATAATAATATCAGCTTTCTGGTACTGCCCTTGCCGGATGCTTGAAATATTAAACCACCACAATTTGTAAAGATGAAGTGGTTGAAGCAGTCAGACCCAATTAAATGGGTTTTTTTCCCCTCATCACCAACTTTTCTACCATAAACAACAATTTTTAGAATAGCAGAATATACTAGAACTGATACTTTGAGGAAGGTTGGTATGTCAACATTGATATTAGGTGACTTCAGCAACATTGCCTGTAATCACAGTTTATCATGCCTTCACTAACAGCCACACTTTACTGGCACACCTGTGTCAACACCACTCAGAATGAGTCACTCACCCTGGGTACATGTACGAATTACCTTTCACATTTAGTTTGTCAAAAAGGCATAGGTCACATCTGGCAGAGTTACTCAGTCACTGGTGTAGGAATCTGAAACCAGCACTCCCTCTACTGAATTCACTCACCCGCTTTTGTAAATGTTCTATTTCACCAATAAATGGCTGTCAACCTTAAGATTTAAAGATTTAAGCTTGAAGGGGCTATAATTATTTCTCTGGGGCTCTGTCGAGATTTCTGCAGCTTACTCATTCATTGTTCCCACATGATTTTATAGTTGTCATTTTTTTTTTTCTTCCAAGCCAGCAGAAGTTTTCAAATTGATCCACACAAATGGAAAAACTGTGCTGAACACAATGATTTTCATACCTATCAATAATGGGAAAGGGCCGAGTGAATCAGTGATAGGCACAGTGAATAGCAATTTAGTAGATTCTTTCATAGGTTATTGTCTTATTAGAAATTCATTTCTTTCTCTCTTTTTGTTTGTTTTGTTTTTGCCTGTATAGGTCCTGAATGTTCCCGAAACTATACTTCATCTACTGGAGTGATAAAGTCCCCTGGATTCCCTGAAAAGTATCCCAACAGCCTTGAATGCACTTACATTATCTTTGCACCAAAGATGTCAGAGATTATCTTGGAATTCGAAAGCTTTGACCTTGAGCCTGATACTAATCCTCCAGGGGGGATGTTCTGTCGATATGACCGACTGGAAATCTGGGATGGATTCCCTGATGGTAAGAACAAGGAAAGGCAGCATCCTGGGGAAGGGAGGGGCTGGACAGAGGGTAGTAGGCTGTTTTTTTTTTGTTTTGTTTTTTTTATTACCTATACTTTCTACTTCATCAGTTCCTTCTTCTCCTTCCAAAGGGTAACCCTTTAAACAAAGAATAAAAATGAGGGTGAAAAAAGGTCAGCAAAACTAACATATTGAAAAAGTCATTATGTTCTGACTATAACTGACATTGTATTTAGTGTTCCTCTTCTCTGCAAAAAAGGACATGGCCTACTCATTTATTTTCTTTGGGGCCAAACTTGGCTATTATAATTTTGTAGTATTCAGTTTCAATTGTTTTGTTGTTTGTTGCTGGCTTTTTTCCATTTACTTTTTTACAGTCATTGCATTTATCAAGGATCAACAGCAAACTAAAAGCTGCTGTCTTTTTAAAAATATGGTTTCTATGGGTTTTTTGTACAGCCTAAAGTAAGAATGGGTTTTATATTTTAAAATAAAGTTTAATTGTATTTTCAAATGTAAAAACCATTCTTAGCTTGGATTGTACAAATATAGGACAGCTGCATTGATTTGGCCCTTGGGCTGTAGTGTGCTGGTTTTTGCTGTATATCATTTTTCCTGATTCTATTTAATTCATTTTGCATCAGTTTCTGTGTCTTCCCATGCTTCTCTATGTCATCATTTCTCATAACAGAATGAGATTCCATTACCTTCCTGTGCCACAACTCATCTAGTCATTCCCCAGTCTGTAGACGTCTACTTTGTTTCCATATCTTGACTAGTACAAAAATTGTTGCTACAAATATTTGAGTGTATGCGGGATCTTTCTTCTTATCATTAACTTCCCAAAGAAGTTTCAAAATGTCACAAGAAAAGCTATTTTGTATTTTTAAGTTATCTTAAAAAGTCCACTATAGAATCACACATTTGGATGTGTTAAGGAACTTTGGGACCAATCTGAATCAACCCTCTCATTGAACAAAAGAAGAAAGAGAGACCCAGAGAGGTTAAAGTCACAGAATAAGTTAACAGCTTTAAAAAGTGAGACAATTATCCAGGACTCCTGATCTCCCAAAATCATTTTCCCCCTCCCTAGACACATGCACACACACACACACACACACACACACGCACACACACCACACACCTTATACATATTCAAGTGACTAAACAATCCAAATGTCTTTTTAAGGATAATTTTATCTCCCAAACTTAATGCCATAGAAAATTTCAAAAATTGTAAGACTAAAGAACAAATGAGAACCCCTAATTTTTTATAACCCTGAGAATTCTAAATTTTAGGCATTGGAAGCTACTGTTAAGTTGGGGCCAAACTCTCTTGACCCTTTTCTGAAGGAGTCACCAGATACCCAAATATGAACTATACTGATTTTCATTATCTTCCAAATTAACATTTTCTATGCTAATCTTTGGGAATTTGAAGGTAAATGGCTAAAATACGCTCCTCCTCCCCCGAATTCTGGCCAAGGGAGATTATATCAAATAATTTGTTTCAGCTGCTTTGATGGTGGTGTGTTTAGTCTGGCTTAACATCCATATTTCCCTGGAGAAAGTACAGGTCATGAATCCAAATGGGGCAACTTGGCAGTTCTTAAGAATCAGAGAATAGGCCATGTTCAACCAACTATTTCCAAGAATCTGTGATATTTTTTGCAGCTGGTAAGGATCATAAAAATCATATAATCTAGGCTCTTTATTTCTGGTGCCTTTTCGCCATATTTATGGTAGCAACTATAGCTAAATAAAGGATTATTTCAATTCACTTTGCAAGTGAATAATGGACAAAGTTATGGCAGAACTTGCAAGTCCATTTTCTTGATATTAATATCATCAGTGTTACTTACTGCTTGACTTTGAGAAGTTTCTTAATGTATAAACAATTGGGGAGAAAATTAGATTTAGTAAAAGCTTCTATTTTCATTAGATGAAATGGGTGAGTTAACATTAAATCCCTCCTTAGGGTTTTATCATACAAATAGGGTTATGATGATCTTACTGAAACTCCTTCATTAAGTAATGAGATTGCCAAAACAGTGGGCTGATTGACTACCCAGCATTCAATCCATCAATTAGGAAAACAGTCTTATAACAATGTGATAACAACATTATAACAATAGCTGGAACATTTAATAATGGGTTTATTTGCGCACAACCCAAATTTTCAGCCTTCCCCTCTAGAACTTTCATTTAAACTGACATGTGAAAAGAAGGTCCAATCAAGCAACATATTTAGAACACTTTCCAAATGGAGTACATTGTTATTAGTGTCAAGGGTTTTTCAAAGTAGTAATTTTCTGGTTCTAGAAAATCACTGAGTCGAAATGAGGAACAATTAACTATACAAGTTATCAGCCATGCTATTCCCTCACGCTTTAAAAGTCTAGCATGTTTGACTTATTCCCAGAGTAAACTGGTTTGTGGAATATGATAAATGTGTTTATGTATTTGTTAATATTTAGCTGACTTTGTCTAGCTTGCTCCAGCAAAATGTCTCACTAATTTTCTAGCCCAAACGAGAGACCAGATTCTCTTGGGCTTTTCAATGGCACCAGAGACATTTTTGTCATAGCATTTCAAAGCATACAATTCCTCTGCCAGTAAAATTGTGATGGATCTTTGAAATCCTTTCTAAAAACAACAAGCAGAAGGCGCTGAAGGCTTTCAGCCATTGAATGATTTTGTGTTGCATTTTATCATAAACATTGAATTAAATGGCCAAGTAATTGAAAGCAACCCATTGATTTACATTGGCTTTGAAGAAAAGCAGTTTACTTAAAAACTTAGAATATGAAGCATGCACATGATGAATGCTTCATCTTCATCTACCACTTTTTCCTGAGTGCTTTAGATTCTCAAGTATCAGCTTAGAAGTAATTTAAGGAAGTTTACAAATAGCTTGAGAGCCATGGGTTATTGCTGCTCTGGCTAATTCCACAAGTGTTTGCACTTTACGGAATTACAGAACCAAAAATTAATGCTTAGTTTCAATTGTTTAGATAAGTAGAGATAAAGTTGTCATTGTTTTATTATATTTTTGTTTCATCTTTGGTTGTTATCTACATTCCAGTGATTGTGAATATGTTTTAAGAATGGACTCTGGTCATGTGAAATGTGAATTGAATCTATTTATCTATAGTTTGATATTAAGCCTAAACTCTTAAAACTACTAAGATAGTTATAAATCCTGGACCTTCTGGGGTGGTGCAGAGATGGATAGATGGCAAAAATCATTTTAGGTACTCCCTTAGGTACTCTTTGTACTGCAAAAATTGTCTAATAAAATGTATGTTAGTTAACTCATGAAAAATTACACTCAGCATATATTGTACTTTTAAAATGTATATATTTTTCTTCCTCCAAAGTACTTTATTAAAATTATCATTTTTGAAAAGATGAATAAAATTTTGCACAATAGAAGAAAATTAAAGCAGAATCACAATAAATGGAGAGATGAAGAAGAAATAGAGTGGTATGAATAATCATTGCAATCAAGAGTAGGTATCCTTAGAAAGTCAGAGAAAGATATACTTTCCTACTGATAAGATATTGCCATTTTAATCTAATGACTTATCCCCAATTACCAGTTTACCATAAGCTACATGCACAATTTTCCAAGTACAACTGCATAATACTTCTATCTTTGTAATCACAAAGTTGGAAGTACAATTTCTTTTTTCTTTAATTGCAATTCCACTGTTTTTAAAATAACCCTCCAAAACAGGTATTACTTATGCACAATGCTAATTTATTCCTATCTCAAAAGTTGAGGTGAGCAAAAAGAAAAATCCAAAAGCTCTGAACATCCAAATACACAACTGGTAACACATATAAGAAGTACTCCCTCCTTTACTCCCCTTCTGCCACACACCCCGGATCAATATTGCATTACTTTGCTTGGCTAGGGTCTCACTGTTGTACAGGAAAATTCAATACTTCTTTGTAGTACACTCAAAAAAGCCTTTTTCGCTTTCATATCTTGAAGGCTACCAAAGAGAGCAGCACTATGATATCCGGGGGCAATATTCTAAAAGATAGAATGCAGAATTACCAAGCATGTCTTAAAAATTATAAACCAGTGAGTCATGGAGACTCTCTAAATTATGAGTCTGCAGTAAACAAAAGTTCTCTTCTGTTTGCTATTTCAAAGGTTCCTTTCCCCCTAAGGAGCTGGGTAATAGTTGGAGTGGGGGAAGGGGGGGAGGGATGGGGCTAAATTGCCCTAATAAAAAGGCCACAGCTTCCCTTTGTCACTCATAATTCTTGGTAAAACCAGTGATTATAGTAAGCAGAGGTCATTGTCCAAAGGAGCAGATCCATCCATAGATATTTCCCTACACAGAGAAATTATGTACTTAATGGTAGGAGGAGATAGCAAAGCCAGAATTAGAGTATGTGAAAGATAAAAATAATAATAATAATAATAATGAGAAATCCATCCCTTTCATAAATTAAACAAGAGAAGAATTAATAGTTATTTGGACACTTTTCTTAGAAACAACCTAGTTTATGGCTTGAGCAACACACACTTATAGGCATATACTAAAGATATGTAACAAAGTAGAGTAGTGGAGAGAGGGCCAGTCTTAGTATCAAGAAATCTTGAGTTCAAAAATTGCCTCTCACTTGCTGTGTGATCGTGGGATAAGTCAGTTGATCACTTAGTGGCCTCAGACAGCTTTTAATTGCTGACTCCCACACATAGGATAGAAAGCCAGGCATGGAGTCAGAAGACCTGAGTTCAAATTTAGCCCTCAATTCTTATTAGCAGTAATCCTGGGCTTAGTTTCTTATTTGCCTCTTCATATTTAAAATGAGCTGGAAAAGGGAATGTCAAACAACTCCAGCATCTTCATAAGGAAAGGTCTAGAACTGGTAAGCTTCCTGAGAACAATGTTTTGTTTTATCTTCTTTGTAACCTTTTTTACCCCCAGTCTATCATAGACCCAGGCACATTGTAAATATTTAATTAATGCTTGTTGAATTCAATTGAACTTGAAGGGAAAAAGTTTAATAGATGCACTGTAAAGAAAAGGCTGGGGGGAACTAAAATAGTGTTTTGTTTTGTATTTTATAAAATAAGTTTTACCCTTTTTTATATGTTGAAGACCCTTTTGTCAGTCTGTTGAAACCTGTGGATTCCTTCTGGGAATTGTGCATAAAAATACTCCCTTCCAATGTTTAAAGCATCATGCCTTTTGAGTTTTCTAAGCAAATTACTTTAATTTTTAAAATCTATTTTGTCTTCATTTTGATAAGGTTATAATCACAAAATGGGTAGGGCTGGGGAGGGAAGAGTTTAATTTGGTCGTAAGTAACCACCACTTAGTTCTACTCATTGCTTTAAATAAATATACACATTCCATTTACACAATGCCTTGTTTGACTGATTTCAACCCAGTGTAGCTTCAGTTTTTTCTAAATGATTTGCCTGAGTAGACCCAGTTTAAATAGCAACATTCTGCTAGCATCATTTGTATCCTGGTGTCTATGCAACTAAAATCTTTTAACTTCTTGCTTGCTCAGTTTGTGGAAAAGTCTTGGTGACCTAGAGTACTCATAGGTTACAACATTGAATTATACAACAGGTAACTGAATTTCCTGGATAAGAAAAAAAGGTGATTCAAGATTGTCCATCTAAACCAAAATCAACTGATGTGCTTCCATTAAACATACAACTTTGGTCTTAACCTTATTTTTGTATCATGGGACCTCCTTTGGAAGTCTAGAAAAGCCTCTCAGAAGAATGTTTTTAAATATATAAAATAAATTTATAAGTTTAAAAAGGAAATCAGTTATATTGAAATTAAGAGGTATTGTTTTCCATTGAAGTTATGGACACTCTAAAATCAATCCATGGACTCCTTCATGGTCCATGAAACCTAGGTTAAAAAATCTTGACATGAAAACAGGGAAGTCATTTTTCATTACTGCTATTGGTCTACCCAAAAAAACATTATTAGTTTTCCAAACCCAGAAGACTTCAGCATTGTCAAAATGACCATTTGCCAAAGTTGGTAAAAAGCACTTCAGGAAAAAGCTATTGCTATTGCTAACAAAATAAATAACAAGAACTTCTTATCACTGGTTTAAGTTTTTACCTGGTCTCTTGCCTACCTCTCATCTCCCATATCCCTAGGCTACAAAGTTAAATCCATGTTTGCAACTCATTTGCCTAAACATACACATAAGCTAGGTAGTTATAGACAATATTCTTCAAGAAAACTGAGAGGAATTGTAGAGAAAATGATATTTCATTTTTTATTAAAGCTTTTTATTTTTCAAAACATATTCATGGACAGTTCTTCAACATTAGCCCTTTCAAAACCTTGTGTTCCAATTTTCCCTCCCTTCCCTCAAGCCCTCCCCTAGATGGCAAGTAGTCCAATATATGTTAAACATGGTAGAAATATGTTAAATCTAATTTATGCATACATATTTATATAATTATTGTGCTGCACAAGAAAAATCAAATCAAACCAGTAACCAAAAAAAAAAAAAAAAAGCAAAATAATTTCAAGCAGGCAACAATAAAAAGAGTGAAAATACTATGTTATGAACCACATTCAATTCCCACAGTCCTCTCTCTGGGTGTAAATGGCTCTCTTCATCACTGAACAATTGGAACTGATTTGAATTTGATATTTCTTCCAATATGAATATCCAGTTGTTATTCAGCTTCAATTACTGATATATCTAGTCTCCAAATATGTTGCTAAACAATTGCAAATATTAACTTGTCTCCCGATGGGCTACTGAGGAGTAAATGGTGCAGTACATTTACACACGAGGCTTTCCCAAACAAAAGATCACTTAAGGAATAGAGCAAGGATGGAAACTGAAGTTATCCATGCTTTAAGCAAACTCTTGAAGCTGCTAGGGGGTCTGAAGATATAGACAGTTTCTCCATTTTCCTTTGTTAGGACTGAGGGAATCATTGGAGAGAATTGGAGAAGGGTTTGATGATCATGCACAGCTTGAAGCATCTCCCCGATGCTTCCAGTGGTAAGCTTGGGCACGGAGGTGAATGCCAACGTACCACTTGGCTGCCCAAGTCTCATTCTTTGCAATTGAACCAAGCAGTTCATTTCTCCTTCTGAAAATAATCCTGTTCACTGGGGAATGTGGTTTTGCCCATCATTGCTCCTAGGAGCACATTTTAAATCGTCCCTGCGAACCTGGCCCAATATGTTTACTGCAAACCAATTAACTAGGGAAGCCATGATTTGGGTTGGAAAAACACTTCTGTGTTCTGCTGGGACTCATCTTTGCAAACTGTTGTTCTCTCATCTGCTGCAGAAGAAAAGACATTTTGACATTTTCTGTTTTGTTTTGTGTTTTTGTTTTATTTTTCCTTCCTTTCTTTCTAGTTGGTCCTCATATTGGGCGTTACTGTGGACAGAAAACACCAGGTCGCATCCGTTCCTCAACTGGCATCCTATCTCTGGCTTTTTATACTGACAGTGCGATAGCCAAAGAGGGATTCTCTGCTAACTACAGTGTCTTGCAGAGCAGTGTCTCAGAAGGTCAGTGTTTATTCATCTTCTAAAGCCCAGTGGAAAATAGGCTCTGTTCTGCCTTCCCACACACCTGCTGCCACATGAAACATTAAAGAAATCTTATATAAATAAAGGGGGCTGGGTGTTTGCTTTTCTCTTTAAAGGAAAAAAAAATCAACTTTTCTGAATAGCAATAGGAAAATGCTGCTTTGTGAATTTTACTAATGAAATGGTAAAGGGAAAGTGAACTGATTGTACAGCCTGGAAATGATGTAGAAAAACTGAAGGATGACAAAACAATGCCTTGAACCAGTGAATTCTAGTCAGCCTGGGTGCCCCACTTTCCCCCGCCCACCCATGCCCTTGCAGAAATGATAGCTTGTAGTTCATGAAAGGATGAACATTGATTCTAGAATGAAAGAATGAATATGCATTTGTGCTCACTCCACCCACCCACACTATAATCACACTGAATACAGGATAGGATTTAATTCAGCGGGAAATAGTGAAGGTAGCATATACATTTTTTCCCCTCCAACTAACCAGAAGCATGTTTTCATTTCTATTATAACATTTTTTTAAGCCCTCTATAAATGTACATTTGGATGCAATAAAAAAGTCCTTTGGATAACAGCGAGACTCTCTGCTCTCCAACTTAAGCTCCTTCTCAACGATCAGTCCTACAGACACATAGGGACTATAGCTCTTTTAATATCTTAAAATAAGGGTGAGAGAACAAACACAGCTGGCTCTCTCTTTGGCTCAGGAGTTCTTTCTACTCTTTGTTAAAAGTGACTTGTTTTATGTGCTACTGTTTTTCTGTGAAACTATAGGACTGACCTTCTTTATAATAATAGTCAAGATTTCACATAATACTTTAAGGCTGACAAAATACTTTACATTTTTACTTGACCTTCACAGAAAGCCCATGAGGTAAATTTAGAGGCATTATTATCCTTCTCATTTTATGGATAAGGGATTTAATTAGGGCCACACAGCTGGTATGTCAGAGGTGGGTCTATCCCTTACTTACTCCAAGCAGGGTCATCTTTACTGAAGTTTACTGACTTTAATAGTTCAGTGATCCATGATATCAATTTAGGTATTCCCTACAAAATGGCACCCGTGGCAATCTAATCATGCTGTTAGGTAATTTCCCTCCTTATTTCCTACCAATCCTCCATAGATGATCTACCAAAGTGCTGGGAAGCCTTTCACTAGGTCTTTTTCTTTTGTGAACTTTGATTGTTAATTGAACAATATCATCATCCCACCTCCTTTTCCAAATATTCATTTCCCTGATATTTTTGATAATATCTCTTGCTAAGAGAAAAAAAAAAAGGTAATTGATAGATATACATATTGCCTATGAGCAAACTGTAGAGCAGAAGCTTCAAAAAAATAGAAACCAGAACCATTAATCCATATCCATATTCTACAACTGCATATTGACTTAGTCTTACAATATGATGTTATCTATGTCTTATTGCATTTTTATTGATTTTGTTAAATATTTCCCAATTACATTTTAATCTGGTCCTGGGTAGTACTAGGAGTGCCTGCAGGCCCTTTGATATCTCAGCTCTAGGTAATTCTCTATGGTTATAAGTTGCAGAGAAGGTGTTGATCTAAAGTTTCCTTACTCTGTATTTCTTTATCCCAAGGAAATCCCAAGTCTAACTTTCACTCCTACTTTTCTGTAATATAGCAATTCTATCAAGACCTATTGGAATGTGCAGGTCCCTTTGCCCCTCCAGCTACCTTCTCTTAAGTATTTTTGTTTTTGAATTTTTCATCTTGATTGTGTTTGATTTTTTTTATTCTTCTCTCAAATATCATTCTATGAGCTTTTGCTCTTCAATGTCAAAACACCTGCCTAGATCAGCCCCCATACCTTGTTACTTTTAATTTATCTTAGAAACAGCATAGCCAGGTTGTATGTAATACTAAGCAAGTCTGTATGTAAGTATATAAGTAAGACCTCTGAGTGAGATCCTCAAAGTACTCAAGTGCATACATAGACTTTGTAACCCTCTTTTGACTACTCAAAAGTATTTTTTTAAGTTCCTAGTTCTTGACTATGTTACATGTAAGGTGGCAAGCCAGCTGAGCATTAGATAGATGAAGTATTAAAATTCTAATATAGATAAATGAGTCATATTACAGAAGGAAACCTCAACATAAAAATGATTAATGCCAAAGTTCCTTAAATAAAAACTTTCTTTTTGAGTTTAATGTTTACTGTGTTACTTTGCTCAATCTCCCCTGACTCTATAAGCAAAATTTTAAGAAATTATCCACTGAAAATCTGCAAACAAAAAGCATTTCATTTATTTTCATGTGTGTCCATGGAAAAATAAAATTGTTTTTATGAAAATTAGAGTTGTCTTCAACTTTTTAATCTGTTGACTTTATATAGAAATTCAGCTACCAAAATAAATCAAAGTATGCTTCACTTACTACTAAAAATGAAAGAACATTTCTGTAAACTTAAGATCCATATATAGCAGGTTTCATCACGGGTTTGAAAATATTTTTTATACCATTGGTTTTAAAAAGATCGTCATGGAAACACAAGTGATATTGCTAATCTAAGTGCTACTTATTTTGCTAATCTTATTGTCTCAATTCAAGTTTCTATAGACTTTGAGTACACATTAGAATTAGCATTTTAGTTTACTAGATTGAAAAGAAAAAGATAAAAATCACATTCAGTATCACCTAGAGACTCCATAGAAAATGCTAAAGAGTTCTTTTTTTCCCCATTCAGATTACACATGTATGGAACCACTGGGCATGGAATCAGGAGAAATTCATTCAGACCAAATCACAGTTTCTTCCCAGTATAGCACCAATTGGTCTTCAGAAAGATCTCGATTGAATTACCCCGAGAATGGATGGACTCCTGGAGAAGATTCCTATAGAGAGTGGATTCAGGTAAGAAGACCAGGCCAGATAAAAATTTACCAAGGTGATCATGGAAAAGTATACTGCCTCTACCAATATTATGCCCTATACCTTTAAATGAAAAGAAACTACAAAGCCAAATCACTCTGTAGAGTGTAAGAATAATCAAATTATTGTAGTGTGCTTGTATTAACAGTCAGAATGAATAAAGAACAAAATAAAATCCCCGCAAATTCATTTATTCAATTCAATTCAGTTCAACTAACATTTAGCTACTCCACTGTCAAGAAAATGCTTTTCAGAGGATTTGGATCCAAATGAATTCTGGAATGTTCCCATCACAAGAAAGCTGTTCCTACAGATATTTCTGGTTTTTCAAAAGATTTGGAATTCACTTTTTAGCCTACATTGCCTATGTTTGCTTGGGAGTGTTTTCCAGGTGTAAAGAATTTGGGGTACATTAGAAATTTTGCTTTTCCACCCTGACCTAAATAAAACATTAAAAATAGATCAATAAACCAAGAAACAATTTAGCATTGTAGATAGAGTGCAAAAGTTAGAATCAAGTAAAACTAGGTTTGAATCCCAACTACCTCCAGCAATTACTGGTTAAGACCATTAATCACTCAATTTCATTATCTTTAAAATGAGGATAATGATACCTGTAATATCTTCTTCCCAGGACTTTTGGAAAGCTCACAAGCCTGTGTAAAGTGCTTTATAAACCTTAAAGGTATATTAGATCCAAGATGTAGAACTGGGAGAACTAGATGTAGAGCCCCTTACTTTACAGGGTGGGTAACTGAAATAGAGAGAAGTTGTGACAGATCTATAGTCAGAGACAGTAAGTGTCTGAGACAGGATTTGAATCTGGGTTTTCTTGACTCCAAATTCATCCCTCTGTCCACTGTACTGAACAAATGGATGTGCTGAATAATTAAGGATGGAGACTCGACCTGTAATTTCATCAGTATAATGAATTCCTGGAGGAGAAAACTCCCTGTTCCTATGCAGGTCATCATCTCTCTGAAACTTATTGTCTTATATAAATGATAATTCTTAGTTGTTTAGATACCTTTAGTTTCATGGCTCACCTATGCAAACATGGCACAGTGGAAAGAACACTAAGTTGCATTTGGTTTCTGGATGTGATCCCTAGTAATTAAGTGAGACTCAATAAATCACAAGTCTCAGTTCCTTCATTTACAAAATGGAAGAAATAAGATCTGTGACACCTCTCTCCCAGAATCCCTTTGGGACCAGTATCCATCAATTTCCATCCCTCCCCCCATCGCAAAATGGTTATAAATAGAGAGTCTCACCCTTGTTACTTCCCCAAACCTATTTTGCTCTTCTACTCCCATGCTTTCATCCTCTAGGATTCTAATTTGCACATTCTCCTGCCCCCTATTTTAGTACCTTTGGCTCATCTTCAACTACATGCTCACCTGACTTCTTGATCTAAAGCTAACCGAAACATTTAAATCTGGACCTGTAGGATCAATGCTAGGCAAAACTTGTAAAAGATATTTGCTGAACTCCAAATCCAGAGTTTTCTATAGTGACAGAGTTTACCTTGCATTTTGCTAGGCAAATAAAAAATAACTAATTCTCCAGAGGTCTAAGAGAAAAAAAGGCTGGGATGATTAATCCTCTATTTCCATGTCTATTGCTTTTTTCAATCTTTTGAGTACAAATAACAGAGATTTTGTTTTACAGTGGAAAAGTCAATATTAGCTTAACATATACTTAAAGTGAAATGGTCTATTATGGCTCACTGAATTCCAACTAGCCCTCTAAATAAAAGTCCACCAAATTACTCTGGGAGTGAGAAAAGACAAACTACTGTTACCTTGAGAGTATTGAATGCTGCTCAGGATTAAGACAGAATTTAAATGGGGTTGCCTGTGTCAACCTAGCCCTTGGTAATTTGCTCTTCTGCTTCCCTAAACCAACACACAATTGAGGGGTGATTGACAGCGCTAGCTCAGAAGGGCAGGATACATTTTTTGCAGTGCTGAGCGAGTCGGAATGTTAATGAAATCCAACTTCTTATCATAAGGGAAGAACTCAATAATTTAGGGATAGTGGCCTGGCAGGAGTTTGGAAATTGCAGCAGTAGCATTTTTTTAATGAAAGGTCTTCTGTCACCTTTCATCAGAAAAAAGAAAACCACATGGACTTTCAATTAGTATTTGTCAGTAACAAATAGAAACCATGCTATGTAGCATCTGTAGCTGTTAGACACATCTTAAATAGACCCTAAGAACAGAGGCTGTCCAGGTAAACAAGAGCCACTGGTCCAAGGAAGTTGTGTTCTATTCTGAGTCTTCTTACTTTAGATAAAGCAACTTCCTCTGAATTTCTCTTCATTCTGCAGGAGATGGTGACTGGTCCAGTAATCACTGGCCTGTGAAAGCAATGTGAGATATAGAGAGGTGACTTTAGAGTCTGCTCTGTCTGTAAGATTCACTTTGAAGTGAAAATTATCATCCGTTTTCTGAGTATGTTTACATGGTGCTCTTGATCAAGTGGTAAATAAACCTTTATTAAGTGTGCAGAGTGTTGGAAATATAAAAAGAATGGATGTCCTTATTATGAATGATCTCTTGTATTTCTAGGTTCTAGTTTGGTTTTGTTATTGTTTTGTTGTTTTGTTTTGCTTTGCTTTGCTTTTTAATATATAGGAAGCTGTTGGTGAGCTAGTAGTATTTTTTTTAATCAACTGTCTAATAAATTAACAAATATTTATTAAGCACCTGCTATGTGTTATGCGCTGTCCTAGGTGCTAAGGATCCATACACAAAGGATAAAGCAAATCTTGCTGTCAATGAGCTTATATTCTGGGGGGGGGGGGCAAGGAGAAGACAAGTACATTTATAAGCATATACAGAATTCAGATTAAGCAGATAAATACAGACCTGTACACAGTAGTTAAGAATAGGGAATATTAGTGTTTGGAGAAGTCAGAAAAGGCTACATGTACTTCAGCTGAGTCTTGAAGGCAGAATGGCATGCAGAAAGCATAGGTGAGGTGAGAAGTACATTCCAAGTGTGATCCAAGCAAAGGTGGAAGAACAGAGGGATAGTCAGCTTGGCTGGATTGCAGAATCCCAAAGGGGGAGTGATGTCCAATAATGCTAGAAATATAAGTTGGGATCAAGTTATGAAGGACTTTCAAAGCTAAAAAGAGGAGTTTATATTTAATCCTGGGGCAATCAGGGGTCACTGGAATTTGTTTAAAAAATAAAAACAAATAGCTAAGCATGGTATAATTTAAGCTAAGGACAAGAATCACACTTCTCTGAAAACAAAGGATTTATGTATGTATTAATTTCTGTTTATGTATATATAGTATATGCATTTTTGCAGGCAGAGGTTCTTTAGTCTACACCCGTGATTTCAGATGTATGTTGAACTCTTGGCACTAAGGTAAATCAGCAATTCCTCTGTACTCTGTAGTCATAGACCTCTGGGGTTAAGTGACTTGCCCATGATTGTGTAACTAATATGTTTTAGAGGCAAGATTTGCACCCAGTGCTTCCTGATTCCATGCTACTTGCAATTCTTCCAGCTACTATGCAATTCAATTTCTCATGCAATTAACATATATGTATGTAAATATACTCATGCAATGAAAATATGCACATATAAAATTTATGTGTGTATATATATTATTTTAAATCATTTTCAAATTTTGCATAAAATGTGCCTCAAAACTATATTACTATGGTGATAGCAAGCATGAATGCTGGCATATGTTAAATTAATAAGGTACATTTGGAAGCTTCCCTTAATTTAAGAGAAGAACATTTTTTGGGTTTCCATTGTTTTCCTAGGAAATGACTGAATAACATAAAAAAACAATGCCTCATTAACCAGCAGTATGAATGGTCACAACAGTGTTTCCTGTGAGATTTGTTGTCTGCAAGAAAGCTTAAAAATAAGTCATGTGGTACTTCAGTGTCAAAGAAAAGAAGAGGAAGGTCTTTCATTTCAGGGGCTTGATACAATGCGATTCTTAGGTATCCTGCTTAATGGCTTTGCATATCTCAAGCACCCGAAAATCCCTTATTGTCAATGACAGAGTTGATCATACTTTAAAATCAGGAAGTGCTGAGTCCCTCAAGCTAAACAATGTGCATTGCATGATACCTTATCCTTTGATTTAAGCAGATATAAATTCAACTTTAATGATCCAAACCCAAAAGAACAGAAAAAGGGCATTCATTGGTGGAAGTATGTACACATACTAAACATCTAGCTGAAAAGAGAGAAATGTTGGTATCCCAGAGAATTCTCAATCTGGGATGCAGAAAGCTGGGATCTATGAAGTTGGTTGGGGGGAAAAAAATGCATCTTTAGTTTTACTTACCTTTAACGAAAATTTAGCATTTCCTTTCATTATCAACATATAAAACAATATGTTGGAGCTGATAGACTTCTTTGAATGACCAAAAGGATCCATATACCAAAAAAGACTTAAGAATCCATATTTTAGAGTCTTGGTGTTGTCTGGGGGGGGGGGGCTAGTTTTTTAAGTCATATGAAGCCCTCCATGGTCTTTCTTCTATTTGAGTTTGATAACACAGACTAAGAAACTAAAGAACCAGGTTTTTCATTTGGATATTTTCTTTCACTTGCATATACTCTTTCATCTGAATATTTTGCTGTCGTATGAATACAAAGTCACTCTAAAATGTATTTCCCCCATGTTCATCCATTTATTAGTTGGATTCCTTTATGCTGATTATCTAGTTTTGGTAGCAGCATCAGCAATCTGATCAAAACTAGAAGTATTCCTGCTGCTAAAGATGCCCTTAATTTGCAAGGTTCACAAAAGTATCCAGCTCATTTACCCCTCTGAGCTCTGTGTCCTCATCTCTTACATGAAGAAGGAGAACAATCCCTAAGTTTCTTTCAAGCTCTACAATTCTAACAATCTTCTGGGGGGGAAATCCTTCATCTTTTTTTTTTCTTGTTCATCATAAAAAAAAAACCCAGAAGCAATACACTTGTATTCTGGAGACCAAAAAAATTCTCAAACAAAGCAGAATTTAATTCATTTAATTATTTTAATGTTTTATTAATGATAATATTCACCACACTGTAAACAGATTTATCCTCCTGGTTTTAATTAAAGCTCTTGGGAATGCTTCCCTCAAAACAACTGTGACTTTTCCCTGATTAAAATGCCAGGAGACAAAAAAAAAAAAAAAAAGGCAAGAGACAAAAATGACTGAATAGAATAAGGACAATGTTACCAGGAAAAAAGGAAAATGACCTTCATGACTAACCAAATGCAATGCCATTAGATGTACTCCATGCAGCTAGGTAGAATAGTCAATAGAGGCCCCAGTTTAATGTCAGGAAGGCTCATCTTCTTGAATTCAAATCTGACCTCAGACACTTACTATCTTATCCTGGGCAAGTCACTTAGCTCCATTTGCCTCAGTTTCCTGCTCTGTAAAATGAACTAGAGAAGAGCAAATCACTTCAGTATCTTTACCCAGAAAATTCTAAGCAAGCTCACAAAGAATTGGGTACAACTGAGAATAACTGAATAACAATAACCAATGGATTCAGAACTCACATTTCTTGGCCAATTTTTGAAATGAGATTTAAGTTTTATTCCCTTCTAGATTGTGATATTTTGGGTTTGTTTTTTTTTTTGGGGGGGGGGAGGATTCCCACAAGGCAAGAATCTGTCTCTGTGAAACTCCTTACACATTCTGGTGGTCATGCATACCACATCCTGTTTGGTTTGGTAAATCTGTCCTGTTGTGGGCAAATCACATTTCCAGATCAATGAGAAAAGGAGGGAAAAAGAATCATTCCTCATTGCACTTTATATACAGCAATGATTCTGTCAACCAGAAACCACTTCTTTTTTTCTCCTCCCTCCTGCTTTCCTAATACTGATGTTGATTTTGAAAAGTATGAAGAAGGGAAATAGAGCAGAAAAAGAGATGCTAGAGGCCATCTTTTGTGATGATTCATTTCTATGCTTCTTTTTTTTTTTTGGACACTGAGGATGTTTTCATTCTCTCCATAGAGAGGCAGTGAAGGAGTTGATTTGATATCAAAATCAAGTCCAAATCCAGACCTGCTACCACTATTTGCATGACCTTCAATGAATCTGGTCCTCACAATTTGAGAGGGAAATAGATATATTAAAAAGTAGCCAGAGGAAGTTGATTAGAATGAAAAGGAGTTTGAACACTTGAAGCAACTGAGAATATTAAAATACTTGAAGTTGATCATATGGAATCAGGAAATGCTGATTGAGGGAACTGTAAGTGTTTGGTCATAGGGAGAAAGAGTGGCGGGTTGGAGTCAGAATCTGGGTTCTAATTTTGCCATTTACTAAATATTAAATCTAACCTCACTCTTGTTTTTCTCATGTGTAAGATTACTGAATTGAACTCAGTAATCTCTAAAATCTCTCCTATCTCTAGATATATCATCATATCATCTAATCTGCAAGAAAGTTTATTGAGCTTAACATAGAGAAAAATAAATGTTAAGATGAATTGCACTGATGACAAAGCTTTCTACAACCCAATGTGAAAATGATTTTCTTCTCCTTAAAAAGTTCCAAGAAAAACATGTCCCCTGCTCCAAATATTATGGAAGAGAATCCTACATTCGGAAAGATGACTTTGTAATGCCAGAGAAACTGAGGCAAGATAAAGATTAAAGAGTTTTTAATATTTTTTTCAATTTCTGAGAGGGAGAGCAGAATTCATGTTTCCCCCAGAGCTGAATTGGACTTTTTGTCTCAAGAATGTAGCATTGAAAGGGAGATTCCAATGAATTTTATAGGGCTTTAGTGATCAGGGGAAACAAAGGCAAGGGGTGGAGTCCAAACACTGGTGAGCGGAAATTTCCAGGAATGACCATAAATCCGGTTCTGACAGGTTGGGGGGTAAGGAACATAAATTCTTGATAATTTAGGAGGACTTAGGAGCCAGGATATCTGAAATAGAAGATCTTCCCCTTATCTGAGATTAACATTTACAGTTTATGACCATATAGTATCAGCCCTAAGTTATATCAGTCCTAATAGTCAGGAGGGGGAGGGGTTGCAGCTAAGGGGAATGAGGCAGAACAATAAAAGGAAACTGTGGCACAACAACTTTAGGGCTATATAGGCTTCAGTGTCCCTTTCAACCTTTAAGATTACATGAAAACAACTTGGTCAGTTGACTACAGTACCAGACCGAGTATTTGGAAGATATAGGTTTATAACCTACTTCAGACATTTGCTAATTCTGTTAAATATGGGCAAGCCACTTAATACCTTGGAATCTCCATTTCCTCACCAGTAACATGGCTGTTATAAAAAAAAGTACTCTTTAAATGTAAATTATTATTCCATTATTCCCATTTTATATTTGAAGATGTTGAGGCTATTTAGGGTCATAATTGTGACAGAAACTCAGATTTCCTGACAGCCAATCCCAAGTCTTATCCATAAACTCACATTATCTAGAATAACTCCAGGAAATCCTTTCCCTTCAGCAACTCCTCCTTCTTCCCCCAACTCTTGAATTGGCACAGGGAATGGTTCTGAATCTCAACAGCAGCTGTTATGCAAGAGGGGGGAAAAAAAGTTACTTAAATAGCTTACTATTAGCTTAAGTGAGCATAGCCACAAAGAAACAAGCTAGAGGCATGAAACTGAAGAGAACGCTCAAGTGGGAGATGGCCAGACTAATTTATAAGGCCAAATTTTTAAATCTGAATTTAATGAGTCACTAAATCTTAGAAATATTTACCCTGAAAAAAATAAATAATCAAAAAATTTAAAAATATATCTACTCTGGAAATCTATGTATTTTTGTAATGAGAATTCATTGAAAATGTAGCAGAAGTCGCAGGAAGAATTCATTTCCTGATAACATGAGTTTTCTTCATCTGTAAAGGAATAAATGAATCCAAATTTGCTGCTGCTGCTGCTTCTCTTCTTTCTCTCCTCTTCTTTCTTCTCCTTTTTTTCCTTCTTATCTTTCTTCTTCTTTCCTTCTTTTCTTCCTTTTTCTTGTCTTCCTCTTCATTAAAACAATTAGTTTAGGTTCTTCTCTGAATTTAAAGCATAATTTTTAAAGCCTAAAACTAAATTCAGAAACTTTACCAAATGGATTTTAGCCATTCTTCAAATGTGGTCTTGATCATTAATTTAAAATGAATAATTTCATTTTTCTAGTCACCCCCCTTCCTGTTTCCATACATGAATTCCTCAGAGGTCACTTCCATTAAAATTTGTTGTCAAGTCAACAGATATTTATGGAGCACCTACCGTATGCCATTCACTATGCTAAGTGCTGGGGACACAAAGAGAAATTAAAAATAATGGAGGAAGACCATTTGCAAACAACTATGTATAAACAAGATAAATACATATATACAAGATAAATCTTTCAATCTTTTCCACTAGCTTGTGGATTTCAGAAGAATATATGTCCTGTGAAATGCTTTTTAACATTACAAAGACTATTCAAGTTTCAATAGACCTGTTACTCAAAATGATAAATTATAAATCTATTTATATATACTTAGTTGACTAACCCAGAAAGTGTCTTAAGTCAGGTTCTATGGGTTGTAAATTTCTTTGCACTTCTGAGTTGGGCACTTTAAGAGATGCATTAACTCATTCAGGCCAGTTAGTGAATGGCTGAGCCAGGAGAAAACAATGATTCTGTCCTAGAAAAGGCATGATTCATTGGACTGCATAAAGGTGAAATTATGTATTTAAATTATTATGTATTAGCTTTAGGAAAAATACTGCTGAAGCAATGTATGCTTCTATATTCCCTTAATAATAACAATAAATAGTATTTCCATAGCACTTTACGATTGCAAAATGCTTAACATTAACTTGTAATGTTTATAATAATTCACATTTTATGTTAATTATATATTGGTTAAGATTTACAAAGAATGCTTTCCTCACAACCACATTGTGGGGCAGATAGTACAAGTATTAAGATCCCTATTTTACAGATGAGAATATTGAGACAGAGACTCAATGGTTCAATCAATAAAAATTCATTTAACTAGTGACTTCCTCAAACTTCAGTTTGAGCAGATAATTTGATACTAAGAAACTCAGTGAGCATTTAGATTTCTGACAATAATGTTGATTTTAATGTAAAATAAATACTGAGAAGACTATCCAGTGATACAGTCTGTCAATTCTGACTTTTATATACTGTCAGTATAAGTAAAAAGTAGTTAGAAGTCCATTGAAACAGACATTCTACCTTAGGATCATGCTAAAAAATTTTCTAAAACCTTACTTTTTTGGACATTAAACACATACATGTACATATATATGCAACATATGGACAAAATATGCCCACTGCTTAAATTCCATTTTTTTCAAAACTGATGGTATTCAGTTAAAAAAACTCAGCTATCCTGGGGAAGAGGGAGTTCCTGTATTAGCCAAATAATATTTTGTTATACTTTTCCATGTTTAAGTGTTTTTTTTCATGTAAAAATAGCCATATTTTTCTTTACCATTTTGATCAGCCAGTTTATTTAGTCAACTTTTGAACTTAGTTAAAAATAATAATCAAGCCACTTGTTCAAAGACTAATTTAACATTTTGATACATCCTTGAGAAAATAAAATAAATAGTTAAGGAAGCATCAGAAACTTTAAGATAAAGGAAGGGGAAAAAAAGATAAAGGAAGGAGAACTATATTAGAAGTACCATTGTGGTTTATTTATATTTTTATTTTATTTATTATATGGTTTATTATAAGTAAACCATAATGAAAATGCTTTTATTATTCAATTTTCCTTTATTGTTTAAGGTCAACATACATTTGTTAAACATATCTTTCAACTCTCTTCCAGTAGAAAAGGCTCTCTTCATGAGATAATCTAGACATTTTATGATAGAATTTAGTCATAGAATCAACCATCAATCAAAGGCATTAGAATTGAACACCATGGGATAAAATTAAGTGTTGCTGCATAGGAGCATGTATTTGAATTGATTAAAGAAAGTCAGTCCTGTATTGAGAGACTTTTATAAAACAAGAAATCTATTTGGGATCCAAGATTCCAGGCTCTAGACAATGAGTGGTAGAAGCAGACCCAGAGAAGACCAGCAGAGGAAAGAGGAGGAGGGAGAAGGCTTCTCTTGCTTTGATGTCCTCTTCAGCAGTACATGACTTTGTGAACTTTAAAGGTTAGAATATTTGGGTATCCTAGCAGCATACTAGCAGGGCCCTCCAGTAGTGATTGCTCCCCCAGTGTCTGTATCAGGAGCTAAGAATTCCTGGCATACTGAAGAAAGATCGCTTTAGTTCCTTCAATAAGGATCACAGCAGAAAGCTATACTGTACATAAGGAGAACTTGTTGTTATTCAGTCATTCTGTTATGTCCAGCTGTTTGTGACCCTAGATGGGGTTTTCTTGACAAAGCTAGTAGAGTGGTTTACCATTTCCTTCTTTTGTGGATCAAAACAAATAGAAATTGTGACTTGCCCAGAGTTACACATCTAGGAACTGTCTGGGGTAAAATTTGAAGTAAGGTTTTCCTGACTCCAGGTGCAGCATTTCAAGCTACCTAGCTATATCAAACCAAATCTCAAACCTTCCTTATGACATTGGATTTGTGTAAACAATATCTATTCAACTGAACCATGTGTCATATATAAACTTTGGGGTTGTGTTTGCATAATGCCCTAATTCCCCAGAGGTAATTTCAATAGTGGGGAATAAACACAAGTTACTGATTATTTGGCATTTCAAGGCCAGGGAAAGAACTGCTTCATTGAATGATTTGGTCACTTTTTGACTGCTTAGGGTAATCATTTGCACTAGAATTCTTGCATTCAAAAGCAAAGATTTAAATATGTATTCTTCAGGAAAATGGCATTATGAGCGTTTTCTACTTTTATATATTATGATTCATTATTTGTTATCATTTTATAAAGGACTATATTTAGCTGGAATCACATGAGACATTCTTTTGGAGAGACTGTTCCACTGAGTCTTCAAGTTCCCCGATAAGACTGGAATGAAGAAAGGGAAATACAGTACAAAAATTTCACTCTGTTGATGAGAGTTAGGGAAAACAAGATTGAAGTTAGTTCATCCTTGAAAGGAACATTGCTGATTCCCTAACTTTCCCCTCATTGTTTATTTCACATAAAATATGCATCCTTCATCTTTCTGAGAAATCTGATTTAATAAGGAGTAAAATTTATTTTTGAAAATCCAGTCTTATTGTTCATTAACTTATCTTTTCACGGGAAAAATTATATGAAGTTTCCATTTCTGTAAGCTAAACAACAAACATGTTAATAGCTATCAATTACCAAGCAGTTCCATGTCTTGGAACCAATGAGAAAGCAAGGCTAAGGGTTCCACATCTGTTTTGGGTGAAAGGCTGTTCCTGTATGTGGTCTTTAAAATTTAAAGAACTTCTGTTATTATACAATTGGGAATCCTCAGGGACTAAAATGTTAATGAAATCCATAGCATGCACAGATTTTATGATAGCAGTTTCAAGACATCCCTCCACCAGGGATTGCTGATTTCTACCCTGCCAGTAATAATCATACCTTTTACAGAGTGAATTAATGTTCACATTTAGGACCAATAGTTACATTTATGCAATGTGTAATGTTACACATGAAATTCTTGGGTTTAAATATCCTGCATATCTTGATTCGAAAGGCCTAGTGCAAAAAAAATGCACATTCCTTCTAAAAAATTATACATTATCTTTTCTTTTTAATATTTTTTTCAATTATCAAACTTTTTTTCTCCTTCCTTCCTCCACTTAACCATTGAAAAGAAAGCAAAAACAAAAGATTAAAACAAGGAAGGAAGGAAGTTATAGGGAAGGAAGGAAAGAAAGAAGGAAGGAAGGAAGGAAGGAAGGAAGGAAGGAAGGAAGGAAGGAAGGAAGGAAGGAAGGAAGGAAGGAAGGAAGGAAGGAAGGAAGGAAGGAAGGAAGGAAGGAAGGAAGGAAAGAAAGAAGGAAGGAAGGAAGGAAGGAAGGAAGGAAGGAAGGAAGGAAGGAAGGAAGGAAGGAAGGAAGGAAGGAAGGAAGGAGAGAGGGAAGGAGAGAGGGAGGGAGGGAGGGAGGGAGGGAGGGAGGGAGGAAGGGAGGAGGGAGGGAGGAGGGAGGGAGGGAGGGAGGGAAGGAAGGAAGGAAGGAATCCTTGTATTATATAACCGTTGTCTAGCAAACCAACATTGGCCACATCCAAAAATGGATTTTTTATTCTGTATGTTAATCCATGATCTTATTGCCATAAATTAAAACTTTAGAATCATGATCGATTATTTTGTTTATTGGCGTTCTTAAGTCTTTCAAAATTCATTTTTACAATATTGATGTTACAATATAAATTATTCTCCTGGTTCTGCTCACTTCATTAAGGATCCCAATAGATGCTAATCAGCCTTGTCTTACCCCTCTCCAAGAGGCAAAAGCTTGAAAGTCCTAAATAGGTATGTAGTTCTCAAACACTTCATGTCCTAAAAGTAAAAATCCTTCCTTACAGCATTAAGAGTGTTCATAAGGTACATTTGGATAAAATGAGAGAGTGCTACATGATCCATGACAAAACTGAATGCACTTGTGGGTTCTCTCCTGTCTTTTGTTTATATATACTTCTCTCCTTCACCTTCTAACCTATCACCACTTCTCATTAATATCATTGAATCCCATGAACAAAAAGGGTGGGGGAAGGGGGACTGGGGTCAGAGAGGGAGGAATAGATTTAGTAGCAAAGCCTTACAAATTCCAATAGCATCTTTTAATTAAAATACTTCGAGTGCTTTTATAGTTCTAATTATGTAGAACAGATAATTCATTCTAGACTAAAAGCACTTGAGTTAATTTGGTATTATTGTGTATCTATTTGCATGTTTCAAATATATTTCCCAATCTCTTTTTCCCTGGAGAAAGAACTGTCATAGAATATTCCTCTCAAAGATTTCAGTTGGGAGTAAAAAAAAAATCATAGTTGGAAAAAAAATCCCCTTTTTCAGTTGTTTCTTTTTTAATTTCTTCATACATTATGGGGATCCATCATCAAAATCAATAAATATTTCTATATTTCTTTTATTCTTTTAATAAATATTTTAACAAATCTTAATTCCTACCCTGATTGAGTGGTTATACTATCCAGTGTGTCATGAACCTTCCAGCCCACGAGATTCTGTGATTCTTTAGAAATACTTATGCTCTATCACTTGATATTGTGGGCTTCCAAATGTTAAAAAAGATTTTTTTAAATAGAAATTTATTAAACTATATTTGGTGTTTCTATTGAGTAGTGAATGACTCCAATTTTTTTTGGTAAACAAATTTCCCCTGTCCCCTCCCTCTGCCCCGTATCAAACTTCACAACCCAAATTTTATCTTACTATTTTCACACTGAAAACTTTATTCATGTTTTTCTTTTGAGTAAATTTGTTAGGAAGCATATTAGCCTAAGATGAGACAAGATGAGATCCTATATGAGATCTTATTTTAAAATCATCTTTTCATTGTCTTTTCAATCTTAGAAGGAAAGCTTGACTTCAAATCCTGCCTGTGACACTTCCTACTTTTGTGACTTTGGGCAAGTCACTTTTTCTGTAAAATGGACCTCAATTTCTCTATCTATAAAGTGAAGACATTGGAACATGGTTCCTGAGATCCTATCTAGTTTTAGAACTTTAGCTCCTTTAATCCATGATCTGAACTATAATATACTTATTACCGTTAAGTATTTAGGATGGTTAGTCTCCTTCAAAGCTAAGCCCAAGGACCATGTGAAGTTTTCCTGAATTCTCTTCCCCCATCAGTGCCTACCTCCAAGAAAACTACTTTGCATGAACTTATATTTCATAAATTTATATATTTTATAAAAGTATTAAATATATTTTATATTACATGCAATATGTTAGTATGTTCTTATATGTGATATATTAGATTTGTCCCAATATATATTATAACATATATTTCAACTGGAACAGTCCAGTATATGTAGCATATGCTACAAAACACACAGACTATATATATACAAAAGAGAGAGAGAGAGAGAGAGAGAGAGAGAGAGAGAGAGAGAGAGAGAGAGAGAGATGTATACAGGACATCCCAATGGTTTCACTGCAGTTTTAAACTATTAAAGCTCAGATACAATGCTTAGTACCTTAGTACAGTTTTGGGGACATACACTGAATATGCGTTGTGTAAATATGGGGGTGTGGGTTGTTGTTTTCTCAGAGGTAGTTGTAATTTGTCCTTTGTTCTGAAAAAGGGCCATAACATCAGGGAGGTGATGGCATGCAAGTGAATTGGATTTCAGTGAGGGAGGGCTGTGTGCAAAGTTACCTGCCTCATTTTCCCCTTCAGAGACAGCTAGGTCCAATGGCCAGATGTAGATCATTAAAACACAAACTCCTTCAAGGAAAGGACTGTTTCATTTGTCTCTTTATGCCCCAATGCTTAGCATGTTGCCAGGCCCTTACTGTAAAGGGAGCTTAATAGATGCTTATTAATTGATAGATTGATTGTGCTCACCAAAAAGCATAGCAGCTATTCCTTTTTATTTTCTTCTTTGAGAAGTCAAATCCTCAGCTCAGGTCATTTTGTTAGTCATAGCAGCAAACAAAAGATTTTTTTGTAAAAAACTATATTTTAATTCCAGAAGGTCATATATATAAAACACTCTTTTACTGTATTCTTGACATGTTGGCATTGAATCTATGCTAAAAGAGGCCCTTTTTTGGAATAAGGAATGAGCCATAATGACACAAATTAGCACTTGCATGGGTAGATACAGGTAAGAAGAAAAGGTACAAAAGCAGAATATTTTGCTTATCACTGAAATAAAACATAAGGCCTATTATAGAGATAAATGCTGGAAATGTGAGAATGAAAAGAGCATAAGGAATGAGAACACTTTGATCTTGCCACTGGATTAAATATATAGGATCATCAGGAAGGGTGGCATATCAAAAATTGAAATGAAACAATTGCCAACCTGAATAAACAGATAAGGACAGGAAGGATATGAAAACCTGAGCAATCCAGGACCAATCTGGTTACTAGTTAATGAAGTCACTGATTACTGTATTCACCCAGCAAAATGTATCACCACCACTCCCCAGCACCAGTCCCTTATTCTTCCACATACATATACATGCATGTACACATACATACACATATAACATGTATATCCCTAGCATTATGTCCACTGGTTCCAAATGTTTCAGACATATAGGGCCAATTTGATAGAATATAGTTAATCATAGCACTTAAATATAGGAATGTATCCTTTGAAATATCATTTGCCATGGGAAGAAAAATCCATAGATACATTTGTTCATTTATAATGTTATTTCCACTAAGCTAGGATCAATAAAGGGAACAATAAATGAATTTTCTTCTAGAAAAGCAAATATTGAGGCCATTTTCCTCAAACCTTCCCCCTACACAATTTATTGGGTTTGTTAAGGAGAAAGAAATGATGTAAAAAATACGGGAATGAATGAATGACTCTTTTTGGTTCAAATATTTCCTGAAATTTAGCTTTGACCAAGAATTTCCATAATAAAAGTAAGTTTCTATATGGATTATAATGTTTTTCAGAAGGGTCTACCTCAGTATTTACTTGTGTAGCTATCTTAAAATGACTTTCCCAATAATATCTGAACATGAAATATTTATGAATGCCCCTAAAATGCATATTAATTAAAATCTCATCATAATCAACTAAGGTCAATTGTGAACCAGCTTATTAAATCCATCATTAAGTATTGGCTCTTTAGTTCACTTTATTTCAACACAATTCAACAAGTATTTATTAATTATTTTTTATAAAACACTGCAATAAAAAATTGAAAAAATAACCAAAAAAAAAGGAAAGTCTTTAATTTCAAATAAGTTTACATTCTATTGGAGAATATAACATATAAATACATAAGCAATTACAAATAATTTGAGGAGAAAGTACCAACAAATAGAAAGATTGGGTAGTACTTCTGTTGATAACAAATGCACAGAACCTTCAAAGAATCTAATGATCTTAAGGGGCAAGAAGATGGAAAAAAAAAGTTTATTGAGTGCTTACTATGTGCTAGACGCTTGGGTTAAATTTTAACCATACAAATACGTATAAAAAGAACAGATAGTCCCTGCCTTCGAGGAGCTAATATTCTAATTGGGGAAGATGAAATATATGATCTTAAAAGTGAGGTGGAAATCTATCGGGTGGAAGGTGTGGCAAAGGCAGAGAGGAGGATGCTTATGGTGACAAAATCCAAAAATTAAAAGGTGGCTAATCTGGGGCCCCTAATTTGTCCTCAAAATAGAAATTCTGGATAGCACATACCAACAAGGGGCAGACATAGAAGGCAGCTAAATTTCAAGTGCAGAAAAGAGCTCGGCCAAAATTTAAAGTGCATGAAGTATATTTTAACATGTTAAACATATATTGGATTACTTGTCATCTAGGAAGGGGGTAGGAGGAAGAGGAGGAAAATTTAGAACACAAGGAAAATTTAGAACACAAATTTAGAACATTGTGTCAATGTTGAAAAATTATCCATGCATATGTTTTGAAAATAAAAAGCTTTAATAAAATAAATAAAGTAAATAGAGCCAGATTTCAAAAGCATATAAATGCTAAGTTGAAATACTTGTATTTCATCCTAGAAATGGGATGAAATACCACTGGGAGCCACTAGAGATTCTTTTGCAGAGTATTGACTGGGCGTATCTTTGCTGTTAAGAAGACAATTTTGGTAGCTATATAGTGAGTAGATTGAAGGGGAGAGAGACAGGAAGGATCAATCGGAAGACTTATTGTACTAGGCCAAGTCTAACTCTGGTAGTAACTTGTGATTGTAAAGAAAATGAATATGAGAGATGTTATAGAGGTAGAATCACCACTAGTTAAGAACTGGTTAGATATGGGGGATGAGGGAGAGAGAAGAAGTTGAAAATGGCTCTGAGATTGTGATTCTGGGAGATTGCAAGGATAGGAATAGCTTGAATAAACCAAAGAACAGGGAAGTTTGATGAAGGGTAGGTAGTTGACTTATTTATGAATTCAGAAAGAAAAGCAATAATCATTCAGTTAACCCACAAGCATTTGTTAAGTACCTACTGTAAACCAGGAGGCTTTGAATCCAGAAAGTAAAGCAATAATCAATCAGTTAAGCAACAGGCAATGTGTTAGGAGCTGGGAATACAAATAGAAAGAATGTAGCAGTCATTGGTCACACAAAGAGCTTACATTCTAATGGAAGAGACAAGAAGTATATATGGAAAAAAAATATATATATATATGGAATAAATATAATGAGATTAAATCAAATAAATGCAAATGTAGATGAATTTGGAAGAAAAGATAGAAACACTTGGGGAGGTGAAGGTCTATCTATGGCTGTACTGGACATCATTGACCATCCTGTCCCGATTCCTCTCTGCTCTGGGTTTTTGTGACATTGCTCTCTCCCACCTCACTTTTTGACCTATCCACCATTCTACCAACAATGCTTGCTGATTTACCAATTGATGCAAAAGGTATCAGAGAGTCATCAGAGTTGATTGATCAGGGGAGTGTCAGGACATGTTGCACTAGCTACCTGAGAATGTGGACCTGACAAAAGTGCTTTGGAGACTACTAAGCACAATAGTAATGGAAGGTATCACAATGAATTTTAAAATGTACTGACTTCCCCACCCACAGCATTGCTTCTGCTTCCCCATCTCCACTTCCCAGGCTATACAACATCAAGACCTGTTCTTATTCCAAATTATATTATTAGGGAGTTGTTCTTTAAAAGAACATGATTTCATAGTGTGTGTATGTGTGTGTGTGCTTTTAATTCTTTAAACATAATCTTCAAAAGGAATGAGTGTAAACTTCTCAGCTGAATAGCAAACAAAGCTTCCATGAGGGAAAATCTAATAGACCAAACATTAAAAGAGGAGACTCATTTCATCTGTTCTCAAGAACAACTGGCAACTCTTCAGAGACTGGCTGTTTATACATAATTTCTGGCAACCAGCTGTACGTAGGTAGCCTGTTTTTTCTCTTCTTTGGGGTCTCCAGGGTTGGATCCATTGTGACCCCAGGTGTAGTGACAGACTTTAATCTGAGTAATCTTTAATACCCAGTGAATATGCTTTTTTTTTTAGAAACATACCTGCGTATACACATGGGTCTTCAGTGAGCAAATAAAACTCTCATTAACAATGAAAAGCCAACCTCGAGTTAGGGGGTGGAAGCAGTACATGGAAAATGGGTGTAAAAGGATGTTGTCAAAGTTCACAGGCCAAATGTCTGATTGAGACTGTTGCCCCATCTGCAAGTCTTTAGTTCCATAAATCTATCCCCGTGTTTGTTTTTGAAACCAAGCTTGTAGGAAGGAGGGGGAAAAGTTACAGGCGTGACCTACTGTGAAACTCATAATAAATAAACCATTTTGTGTGTGCTGAGAAAGGCAGAGGCTGTTTGAGCACAAATATTTGTTTACCTTCAGTTATTTGGGAGTCTAGCCAACAGATCAGTTGAAACTTTTTTGTGCGGTGGCCAGGAACAGGCTTTTAAAAATGAAAGAAGATAATCTGTGTTTTATTATTTAACATTTTTTTTTCTGGACCTTCATGTTTTTTAAAATATTTTAAATCCCAGTGTACTATGAAGAAGAAATATTTGCCTCTATCTGTATCAGGAAACACCAGGGTTTGGAAGAGACTGGCTCATCTGTTGCCCTCACAACTCAACTCAAAATCAGAATTAGAACTCAACACCCCCAAATTATTTCACAATCCATCGCTTTGACCTCGTTCCCCCTCCACCACCACCCCACCTCCCCTGCTATACACCCTCTGCTCTCAATTTAAGGAATAGCGAAAACCATCAAATATTTACTGTTGGAATGAATTTTTTATCAAGTCACTGGAGAAAGATGAAATGAACATGGGGGAGGGAAGTCTAAGTGAACAGAAATAGAGATGATTTGACAGGCTGGTGAATTCCATGTTTGAGGCGGGAGAAAGCAAACTAGGAGAATTGCTACAGGGAATTTGAGTGAAGCATTAAAATTATGGTGGATATGGTGAAAACTGATGGGTTCTTTTTTAATCTACTATCTATCGGGATAAGTTTTAGGGAGAGGATACATTTGTGAAGTTAGTGGTAGGTCAATTAAGACACAAATAAAAAGCAACACTTCTTTGCACAGCATGAAGCTAACCAGTGAAACATTACTACTGGAGTCTATAGAGTCAAATAGTGGATTTTTAAAAGGGTTGGAAATTTTATGACCAATTATAGTATTTGCAGTTACAAATGCCAAGATAAGAATAATCAGATCCCTTGCTCAGGGGCACACGATAATTGCCAAAGGATTTTTCATCCTTTGTTCAATGTTGTACAATTGAATTGAATTGGGGATGGGGAAGGGAGGGGGTGGCAGAGAGAGCTAGAGGGAAGTTCCATTATATCCTAGTAAAGTCAGAACTCTATAATAGCCACAATCTGAGTAACTCAAGCAGAACTAACTCTGGCCAAAATTACCCAAATGACTTAGCAAAGTTAGAGGTCACATTAGAATGTTTTCCATTTGAATAGTACTTTGTACCTTTTACATCCATTACCTCATTTGAGCCTCACAATGACTCTGATGGGTACAGCAGGCATTATTGCCATTTTACTGATGAGGCTGAGAAAGACCTAGTCAATTATTAACCCCTCGCCCCCAGATTTCTTCCATCTGAAAAAAGGTAGAGATTTTTATCTCTTACCAAGATAAAGGTATGAGTTGAATCTACAGATTCCCACATGAGAACCTCCTTCTAACATTACAAGTTGAGACTTACTATAAGTTATTCTTAGAAAGTTTTCCATAGCACTAAGAGGTCAGTTGGTTTGTCCAAGGTCACATAATCAGTATGAGTTGGGGAGGAACTTTAATAGAGATCTTCCTGTCTATAAAGTCAGTTTTCTAACTGCTGCATCTCAGCAAAGATATAGCAGAGGGGTGTGTGTAGATTTATTTAAATCAGATTAAAAGCAAGATAATGAGCAAAGTATGATTAGCATAGTACTATTTAAGGGACTTCAGGGACAACAGCTCCTAAAATGGAAGCATTTATTCCAGGGTTCTTCTTTCTCCCCTGATTTTTCTCCCTTAGTAATCTCATCAACTACTAAGACTTCAACCCTTCCCTCTAAGTGGACAGCTCCTAAATTTATATCTCTAAAAGTCTATTGGCATTTGCCATTAAGACTTTAAATCCAACATGTCCAAAACCAATCATCTTTCCCCTTTAAACCAGTTCCTCATCCCTAACACTATTAGCAATACTATTTTTTCTAAGTCATCAAATCACCTAGGCTTCAAACTTAGATCTCTTTTGGGCCACTGATTCTCCTTTATCCACATTTTGTCAGAAAAATCATAGGATCATAGATTGCAAGCTTGAAGGGATGTAAGATACCATCTAGTCCCTCACTCATTTCATAGATGAGGGCAGTTAAGTGATTTGCCCACCATGGTCACCTATGTGGTGAGCTGCAGAGCCAGGATGCAAACCTAGACCCCGACATGAAATCCAGTGTTTCTAGTATGTCACATCCCTTAATAAGGGTTGTTCTGAGCAAGGATCATAGTTTATTTAATTGTATTATCTTTCTCACAATGCCTTGCAAAGAACAGGTACTCAATACATATTTCATAAATGAATGAATGAATGAATGATCACTTCTCTTATTTGTTGCTACTTCCTTTGCTTTGGACAAAGCCAAGTAACAAAAGCCAAAGATTCATATACACAAACTGCTTCAGTGAATCTGACTGGCTTTGCTCGCCTGGATGCTTAAAACCATATCTCAGTAAGCAGCTGTGTCTGTTCCATATGTCCCTGTGATGTTTACAAGACCTACTTACCTATAATTGGCCACTTTTGGTGTGTTGTTTTTCCCTTTAGTTCTGAGTGCAGAACTCTCTTTGCCTTTAATAGGGGTTATGCATAAAAGAAGGCTCTTGTTAGGATTGGACCCAGAGTAATAGAACTAGGCCATTATCTAGGAAGAAACAAGCCAGGACTTTCACATAAAGCATTTGACTGGGAGACTTTGAAGGCTTGCTTCACATTTATATGTATCTGAAGCTTGTTAATTTTTTTAAACCATAGTATAATTATTTTCTTCTCTTAGAGACACAGCAATTTGGTAATTGCTTCTATGGAGTTGTTTTTTTTTTTTTTTTTTCAGTTAAACAAATTCTTAATCAAGCTTGCAGGGGTTATATTCGGTCTGTTCAGAATACTTGTCCTCTTTCCAGATGAGAGGATTAAGCTTAGGTTTAAAATTAAATGTAGATTGCAAATAAGTATTCAAAAAATGTTAATTAAAAGTATTAAGTTCCTGAATCATTTAATGCTCAGTGAAGGCTTCTCAATATCTGAGTCAGAAAAAAGACCATTCAGATGTCCCCTTTTTGGCCAGAATATTATGCATGCCCTAGGTATAGCCATCTGCAAGTTAATATAGTATTGAAGCAAAAGATTTCATGTTAAAGGGAAAAATATTTTACGAGTAGTTATACTTCTTGAAGATGTAAAACAATCTTTTCTAAAGCACAGGGATTTAATCAGTCTTTCTGTTCAATGCTGCACAGAGGTTTCAAATTGCCTCTGCTGCTGATTACTTAGATCCTGGAGTCCATAGAAACCCCAATACTATTACATTTTCTCCCATTTTGTTATCAGAATTTATTGTATCTTGCTATTCAGGTTTTATAGGTTTATTAAGTAAGAGATGAATTAGAATAGAGCATTTGTCTGATTTTTCTGACTATAATTACATTCCTCCCAGAAATATGGAAGGGGGTGGAGTGGAGGGAACCCCTTCAGGTAGAAGAGTGAATTGAATATTTGAGTTCTCTTTTCATTATTGTATTTGCCTTGAATGCACTCCATGAAATATACTGAGCATATTTCAGGTTGTTGTTGCTGTCCCCCGTACACTGCCTTCAGACCAAAGTCCTTTCAAAGCTCACTGCTGTAAATAACACACTGAACTAATGGGGACCAGTGGTAGTATGTCTCTACCCCAGGAACAACATTCTTTTCTTTCACATTTGATCTTTATGGCTTCCATATTGGAGTGATTTGGGTAGCTGAATTCTGGAAATGTCTCAAGTTGAAATGCTAGTGTATTAACCTGCTGCCCTGAGTCTCTTTTGTTTCTTTTTGCCAATGTACTGCTTGCCAATTTTAACAACTACAGCAGATTTTACTATTCAAACAGAACCAGATGGAACACCAGTTCAAAGAACATGTCAGAATTAAATATTTCTTTTTTAATTAGTCGCTTCTGATTTATGCAAAAAAAATTACCATAAAAGTGAGAGAATGTGCCATGAATCCAGATGTAGCCCGGCCCACACAAGCATTATGTCCTTTTAACTGTCAGAAAGACAAGGGGTCTTCTCTTAAGGGGACTTTATTTTCTTTACTATCTCTCTTTGAGTTTAGCACAGAGGCAGTCAACAAGGCTTTTTGTCCCCATAAATCCACCATGTTCTCATATTAGTGTCCAAATGTTATTCAAAATTGTCATTTCAGACCTCTCTGTAGAAAAATTTATCTGTTTAGTCACTTCGGATTGGCTCAAAATCAGCCAAGACTTTCTTGCAATCAATGATTTGTTCCATGCCAGAAAAGGTTTGTGTTTGTCTAACTAGGGCAAAATGTCCAGCCCACGGAGTTAAGATCATAAGACACTCAATGAGGTTTGACATTATATTTTTCTTGCCTTTGATGATTTTGCTTTTCAATGACCCAGACTTTAAAAACAAAGATATGTTTAACATCGTGTATTAGAAACTAAAAGGGACCTCAAGGACTACTGAGTCCATCCTTATTATTTTATAAATTGAGCAACTCAGGCACAGAAAGGTTATTTGATTTGCTAGGATCACATAGCATTCTTATTCTGCACTACTATCAAAATCCCTCATTTCCATGCTAGGAGTGAGAAGTAAATGGGAACAACTGCCAGGGTTCATTATTATATTCCAAGGAAATCAGAATGGCCTTCCTGACAACAAAGTTAAGAAAGGACAATTCATCAGATCAGTATAGTAGCAGGTTGGTGAAATATTTAAAGAGAAAGTGCATCATGGTCACTAAAACTTAAGGTGGGAGTGGGTCATGGTCCAAGACTGTCAGTATTAAAAGTAGATGCTGCTCAAGAAAACAACCACCACCATAACAACACAAAGCTCAGATGCTGTGAATTAGAGTTATGAGATCCCAGAATAGCCAAAATCTCAAAGGTTAAGTCTTTATCAGAAAACATGTGGTTTATCTAAGGAAATGAGACAATTGCCTAAAAATATTTACTTTGGGCTATGGTGTCAAGTGATGAATTAAGCAGTCTTTTGAGTCACAAGAGATTCTCTAAAAAATCCTACACACACACACACACACACACACACACACACACACACACACACACACACACTTCCTGTTTTTAATCAGCCCCCAGTTCTTTGTCCTTTATTTTCTCAGGCTTGTGGGATAGACCTGCAGCAGGGGTGTTAAAAACTGGTAACTGCTCCCTTGCCAATGGAAGCTCAATGGGCAGTATTTTATTGAGCAAGACAGATTTTCATTTTGGAAATAAGGCTTTCTCCATTCTGACATGACCAATAGCTAGTTATGTATTATTATAGGAGGCAATGATATTCATTTCACGGCTCACAGGCTGCATGCTGGTGTTTAACCACCAGTTTGCAAAGATTTGCTATATGATTTACTATACAATGCTAAATGTGTTTCTTTGTCCCAAAGTGATTCCAAGTAAAATGCATGTGCCTTTCCTTGTTTCTCTTTATCTTGGGAATGCATTTCCTGTCATTACTAAGACAATGCCATAGCAATAAAGTACACTTTTATTGTATATGAAAAGGCATCTTACAACAAAAAGCAAATCAGTGGGTTTCAGACAACCCAGAGTAATGGTAGAGCACAGTGCCTTCTCTGGAATTGCTACAAGTAGCCTGATAAAAGTAAGCAAGAACAGCTGTTTTCTTTTAATAGGACAATGTTTCTCCCACACCCAAAATGAGATGCTTGGGATTTCCCCATTTTTTGTATACTGTCCACTAAGGACTATTCGATAACTGTTAATCACGGTGATGATAGGACACTGACAAAGATTCCATCTTCCAAATTACCATTCAATGCTGGTATTGGGAACCATGCACCTTGCCTGGTCAGCAGTGTTCATAATATAAGCTCACTCAATGAGTGGCCAGCAGAACTGAATAGGAGTTTGATAAACTTCAGAAAAATAGTTTACATACCATCAGATAAGTACCAGATGTTTATGTTTGTCACACGCACAAAAGTGAAACATCCAATAATTTTAGTGAATGCATTTGATGTTCAGTTCCGCATCTCCCTCCTCTCATCACTATGTGCCCTACTATAAGGCTTAATCCAAAACAGAAGGACATCAGACTCAAATGTGAAATCACCACCATTTTTAAAAATTAAAAACAAGGCAGCTGTAAAATGATGCTATTCCTTTATAATGAGGAAATTGTAACTAAAGAAAGACTAATTGGGTTTAGATAAGATGGGTTGCTCAATTTCTATCATTGTCTGAAAGGAAGGATGAATATAGGGCAATCTTTAAAACTTTCCTGGACTGTCCCTTTACCCTTTCCAGCTGCTATCCCACACAATGTGCCGATGATCTTCCTTTTTAAGATTGGACTTCCACGAGTATAAGGTCTAGGAAGGTGTGTTTAATACAAGCAACCAGCTCACTTCATCATAAGTAAACAGTTAAGCAATTGATTAACTGATGAATAGTTGAGTCAAAATGACTAATTTAAATACTGGTTATTGTGGCATAAAGACAGTCAGACAAGATAGGTATTTAACAATCTGTAAACTAATATAATGATGGTGAAAATTGTGTTCTTTGTGATACTTATTACCATACTTTTTTCAATATTTCAAAAGATTTCTAGTTTGAGCTATGCATTTCCTTAACTAATAATATATGCCATTTATCTTTTTTTTTTTCATTTAATGACCAATATTCAACTAGCAACCTCCTCTGAAAGTAGCAAGGGATAGTCCTCAAGACAAAAGCTCTCCAATCCTTTGCCAACCTAGCATTGGAAGCTTTTCCAGCTCAATAAATCCTGACCCAGTTTGTACTTAACCAAGAGAGTTTTCCAAAGCTACCTCGGCCAAGAATGCCACATCAAACTAGGTTTTTGGATACTTAAATATTAGATTAAATGAGATAGCATATCTAAAGTGTTTTGCAAGCTTTAGAGTTCTATATAAATACTATTATTAATAGACAAGAATTGGAGCTATAAGAAAGAATGGATGCATCTTATCACTGTTATTCATGGATAAAACTTAAAAAGAACATGACCTAATGAAGAGATATGTAAAGAAACATCCTCCCACTCTAGTGTAGAAGTGGGAAAATATATGTGTGAAACATTGCATACATTACCAGATTTTTTCATTTAATTGGTTGTTTTGTTGACTTGTTTCTATTCTTCTTTTCAATTTTTTCCTTTTAAAATGTATTCTTTCTTTCATGGGATAGCTCTCTGTGATGGGAAGAAGGAAGAATACATAGAAAACTTTAAGTTATGATACCAATAAAACACAGAATAGCAATAAGAATTTATTTTTTAAAAAACTCAGGCATAAACTCTTTTGAAGGTAAAAAGGTTTTTCAAAATGTTTATCAATGATACAACACTTATGAAAATGTCTCTTTTCTCTACTATAAAGAATTCATAAACCACAGATATAACATTTGGAAAAAATTTCCATGGGATGGCTACTTAGAAATTTTGCCATCCTGTGCAGTTGGCGATGCTCTACTCACTAGCAAATAGTTAATACAACAGTCGAAGGTTCCTTCCAAATCACTCAATAAAGCTGTCCTTTCCTGAGCCCAATAACAGTAAAAATTATTTTTTATTATAGCTTTTAATTTGCAAGGTATATGCATGGGTAATTTTCCAGCATTGACAATTGCAAAACCTTTTGTTCCAACTTTTCCCCTCCTTCCTCCCACCCCTTCCCCCAAATGGCAAGTTGACCAATATATTTTAAATATAGTAACAGTAAAATTAAAATGATAATTAAGTTAAATTCCAAGCACCCAAAGTGGAAAATAGAAGCTGTGTAGCTGGTTGGTAAACCCAGCCTTATAATACACCATGATTGATTGAAAGTTTGAAGAGGAGTTGTCAATTATACTTTTTGACGGCTTATTTCTTCTTGTTGTTGCTGACCTAAAATATACATATAATGTCCTTTGGAAGTATTAATGTTGGCCTGTGCTTACAGAAACTAAATATTTTGGTCTCTTGATATCTATTGGAAACCAAGAACCAAGTATTCCTTCTTCTAAAATAACTAGGTTTCTAGTGTCTGGTACTTTCCCAGTAGACAATTGTTTGACCTTTTTTTTGGGGGGGGAGGACCTGGGGTTTGGTGTGAGGGAGAGGATTTGTGGGAGAAGGGACAAGGGAAAGATGGAGAATTAAACTTTCTTGCAGGAATTGTATTTTATAGAAAATTATCCTTAAATACACAAAGGACCACATTCATTCCTCTCCTACAATTTCTAACTTTCAGCACTCAGCAACTACTTTGCTCCTAACTTGGCCCTTAATAAATATTCATTGAATGAATTAATGTTTGTTGCTTGCTACAGTAAATAACTATTTTTCCTTCCCATTCTTTCCCTTTCATTCAGTCTAGACTCTAAAACTTATTGTTGTTAGATTCCTAAAAGATAAGTTGTGTGCTAAAGTTGCTCACTTTTTTTCTCTTAAAATAGGAGCAAATGTAGGAACCAGAAGTTTTACACCTTTAAAATCTTTAGAATGAGATAAAAGATAGTGTGTCCCATTGAAAGTGAGATCCATCCTTTCTCAATGAAAAGAAATTCTTATACTATATAACTTCAAAATGACTTATGTGAGACATGGATATTGAAATAGAAGTCACTATGCCCCGAATAACAAATAATTCATTTTAGGATAGAGCTTGTAAGTTTTTAAAACTATTTCAAGGACCTCCAGGAAAAAGGTAAAGCTTAAAGACATCAGTCATTCTTCATTGCCAAAGCACTGCATAAAATGGAAATATCTCCAAAATTCACAGACTACAGAAGGCATCCTGAACCTTTATTTGTGTCATAAACTCATTTAGCAATCTGATGAAGTCTATGGAACCCTTCCCAGAATAATATTTTTTAAAAAATACCTAGTTCTGAGAGGGGAAGGTTGAAGTCCCCCATTATTATAGTTTTGCTATCTTTTCCCACCTATAATTCATTTAGCTTTTCCTTTATAAATTTGGATGCTATAACCTTTGGTATAGATAATTTCCTTGTTTATCTCTTTTAATTAAATTTAATTCAGTTTTAATTTTGAGATCATGATTGCAACCCCTGCTTTTTTTTTTGTCCCAGTTTAAGCATCATAAATTCTATCCCAATCCTTTATTTTTACTCTATGTGTATCTCTCATCGTTAAATGTTCTTCTTATAAACAACATATTGCTAGATTCTGGTTTTTAATTCATCCTATTATCCATTTCCATTTCATGGATGAGTTCATTCATCCACATTCAAAATTATAATTACTAGTTATACATTCTCTTCTATTCTATTTTTCCTTACTTTTCATCTTCCCCCTTACTTTTTACCCTACACCTCCTCAGATGTCTAACTTACTTCTTTTAGCCACCATGTCTCTAATCTCAATCCATCAAAGAATTCCTCCCTTGTCCTCTCCTTTTACTCTCCTACACTGCTCACCTTGCGAAGAGTACCTCCTTTACCCTCTTATTTCCTAGATATGTATAGTCTGGTTCTTTCTCTTTTGCTCACTAGTTTTTGGTGGTTTTTTTGTTTTGTTTTCTAGTGGCTTACTTCTTGGCTGTTAAGTTTGTCTAAGACCCTGATTCTAGTTGCAAAGGATGGAGGATAATATCTCAAGCTTCAGGGTTTTTTTGTGCTGTTTTTTTTCTGAGTTCTATCTGGTGGTCTGACTCTGGTGCTCTTTTGTACCCCTAAGCCATGACCAGGGCGCCCAGCAACATTGTCAACACAAAAACTTTTATTCTCTAGTCCCTCCCTTGGCTGCAAATTTCAGCTCATTCCTCTGATCCCCACTTTGTCAAGGAACACAAGTTCCTGAAGCTGAGGCTGTAGCCCCGCACAAATGCCCCCAGGACTTATTGTTTGTTGATTTAGTGGTAACTGCATTTCAAAGAGGTCAGACCACCACCCAAGAAGGTCTTGAGCTGGACAATTGCTTTACCCCAACTTTCAATTATTTCTGCCACTCTAATGTTCACTTTGAAACATTTTAAATTATTTGTGATGAATTTGGGAGAGCCAGGTAATTTCCTATCTTATTGTACCATCTTCCCAGAATCCTCTTGGAGAATAATATTTTTAAGTGCATATATAGGATTGTAAAGGAAACCAATTATGTAGACCATAATTATCAAAATATTTTTACTAACAAGTTCATGGACCCCAAGTTAAGGTCTCCTGGCCTAAAGGACCTGAAGGGCTTAACTGAAATCCTGTGAATTGGAATGTTACGCTATCATAGCTAGAGACCAAGATTCAGAGAAGTCCCTTTCTAAGGAAAATGGCATTCTAGTTTTTCCTCAATAGTAAATGTATTGTTGTAATATTCTATAAACTGTAACTGATTTTGATATTTAATTAAGGTCTTTTGCTCTATAAAAATATTTACCAGAAATCTGGATTTCATTTCTTTAAAGTTTCTGCAAACGATTGAGCATGGAAATAAATGGAAAGCATTTAAAATAAAAAAAGCAGATTTATTACTTAGAAGAAAGAAAAGCTGAACTTCTCCCTGGTTTACTCTAAAATAAGATAACCAAGTGGAGCAAGGGACAGAGCACTGGACTTAGAATCATGAATTCTAACTTCACAACCCTGTGACAATCTAACTAATCTCTGCCTCCCTTTCTTTAACTAAAACAATGGAGATAATAGCACTTACCTCCCAGAGTTGTTGTAAGGAATGAAATTAAATAAAATTTATAGAACATTTGTAGAACAGTTCTTATACCCTGATGCCAGAGTTGATCCTTTACATAAGATGGAAGAGAAAAAGGTGGAAGAAATGGGAAGAAGCTCCAAAAGCTTTGCTTTTTTTGGTCCTCCACCTCACTCCCAAATATAAATGTACACCTCTATTTTATCATCCCTTCTAAGTTCTTGCTACTTCTTTATCTGGCACCTTAACTTTTGAAAGGAAGCAAAATGCTGCCTAGTGAATGAGAATGAAATTGGGTCAGATAAAGTCTCTACTCCATTTCAATCAAACCAAGGTCCAAGGTATGACATAGGGCAAGCACTGAGCCACTCTTTTTTAGTTTTCTCATTTGTAAAGTGAATTATAATAAAGTCATGTCTGAAATGTACTTTGAGACACTCAGAGAATGTAATTATATTTGGAAAGCATTCATGATGTATTTATAAAGCATTCAGTTCCATTGTCTCCTATGCACTAGAAATCATGTATGACTGTTTGTAGAACTGACCGAAGGTTTCTCTTCCCCTTGTCCCTGGCCAAAATCATCTGCCTCTGCCCAGCTGCTGTGACACATGCAGAAATATAAAAAGAGGAACGGTTTTAAGAGAGAATTCTAGGAACCTGCAAGTTTGGGGCTTTTCAAGGTGGTAGAATCTAGGGAGAGATGTGTTTACTTCTCTCCTGTGCTCTGGTCCGTGAACATCTACAAGAACTCTTTTCTGCCTGGGTCCCTACTCCCTTGGAGCCACAAGCTCTGACATGCTAGTGCTCCTCCTCATCTTGGGACTGTGACAGAAATCCTGATGCAAGCATGGACAATGCAGCAGAGTCCTGAACTCAGGGGTACAGCTGAGCGCTCCAGAAACTGCCACTGCTGATTCAGTCACCCACAAGGGCTAACATAGTTAACACTGGTGCAGCTTAGGCTGGACTCTGTTCCTCTCTCACCCAGACCTTTCCTGTCGACCTTCTATGTTGTCTTAGAAAATTGTTTCACCCCGTCCTTTTGTGGGTTCTGCCACTCTAGAATTTATTTGAAGTTATTACTGAGGTGATATTTAAAGTTGCTCAGGCAAGTCCCTGCCTTTCTTCTGCCATCTTGGTTCTACCCCCAAAAGGAAAGATTTTTTAAAAAACTGTAGCCATCCATACCTCAGGAAGAATTTGAAGAAGTCTTACAAGTCCAGTGGGGCAAGGATTATTATTGTCAGTCAGTGGGTAAAAATTTACTAAATACCTACTGTGTGCCAGGCACTGTGCTAAGTGATGGGGATATAAAATACAGTTCCTGATTTCATGGAGCATACAGTCTATATGCAAGCATCTATGTACAAACAAGATTTATACAGGATAAATTGGAAATAATGAACAGAGGAAAGGTACTAGACTTAATGGAGGGTGGGAAAGACTTCCTGGAGAAGGTATAATTTTAGCTAGGATAAATTCCCCCTAATAATAGATGATGCCCTGGTACCCCCACTTCCTGCTCCCCATTAACTTTATATTCGTTGTCTCCACAACTCAACTTCTCAAGAGCAAGGACTGCTTTATTTTGCCTTTGTATTTTTAGTGACTAGCACAGAACCTAGCACACGGGTGTTTAATAAATGATTATTGTAACACTTCCCAGCTATGTGACCCTGGGCAAGTCATTTAACCCCAATTGCCTCAGCAAAAAAACCCAAACAAACGAATGAGTGAATAAATGAATAATTATTGGGTGAATAATTGAAAATTTAAAAAAAAATTTAATGAGTAGATTCTGTTTGTCACTTACTAAACTATGTGACCTTAGTTAAGTCTATTAATATATTTGTGTCTCCTCTGTAAAATGAAGGTGAAAGTGAAGGTGAATAATAATAATAAATAATATTTGTATATTGTATATGCCAGGCACTGTGCTAAATACTTTACAATGATTATCTCTTTTCCATCTTGGAACCTGTGATTTTATGAATGGAAAGGAATGTTTAATGTGATTTTGAGTTCATATCCTTATGAATTACTATGTATTGTCCACAAAATGCTGAAATAGCCTATGCTTTGTTTCTGCCACAGGTTGACCTAGGCCTTCTCCGCTTCGTCTCTGCCATTGGGACACAGGGAGCCATTTCAAAAGAAACCAAGAAAGAGTATTATGTCAAAACTTACCGAGTGGATATTAGTTCCAATGGTGAAGACTGGATCACCATTAAAGAAGGAAACAAACCAATTGTAAGTTTGGCTTCCATCCCTTTAGCTAATTTGTTTTTGTTTTGTTTTGTTTTATTTTAATTAAATGGTCAATTTGCATCTAGTTTCTTTTTTCTAAGACCTAGTTTATTCTTTTAATTGATTTGGAAATTTGGAAAGTTACAGTTACAAATTTAAACTGGGCCAATGTGTCTCACTTTCCTAGTTTCAGAAACAAAATGAAAATTATTCAGTCTTCCAAGAAAAGTCAATACTAGCTAGATTAGGTATCACACTTGAGTCACTTTAAATGTCCCACTGAGACATGACTGTATATGAGATAAATAATGTTTTCTTGGAACCTTGAGAGGCATATTATTTCCCATTTTCCTTCATTCCTTTTTATGATTCCTCTTCTCTATAACTAAACAACTTTTAAGAAAACTTTTTTTTTAATCTAGCCAGTGCATCTTGCAAGCCAGTTTATAGTTTTTGACTGCTTCTCATGAGAACTAAGAGAAATGAAGCTCATTCATGCAGTCCATGCAGAATTTACATGCTGTCCCTTTAGTGCTTCCAACCATGGAGGCAGGATCTCACCAGGTCTCTTGGGCCCTCTGCTCTAATTCATTTGGACTTGGGAAATGTTCTAGGGTAAACAGCTTACTTGAAATTATGCTTGCCTTGATTTACTAATCCAAAGATTTCTGGGAACTCATACTTATCGATTGCCAAGAATTAAGAACTTCTCCTTGGGGGCAGAATAAATCACCAGAAGTAAAGAAATACTGAAACTCAAATCTAACTATTGTGAAATCATGAATATGTAAGGAATGGGCATAATAATAATAAATAGAATTTATATGGTGCTTTAAGCACTTTAAATGCTAAATCATCTAATCATCAGAACAATCCTGTACTATAAAAGCTTTTACTATACTTCTTTAACAGATAAGAGAACCAAGGTTCAGAGTCACATAGTTAATTTTCTAGGGAAGGATTTGAACTAAGGACTTCATGATTGCAAATCTAGCACTCTTAACTATTGTTCCATCCAGCTACCCAAAGCGAATATCTTGGTTTTGTTTCTCTTTCAAACTCCAGTGGACTGGGCAATCTTCACATCTGCTTCAATGTGTAGCAGGAAAAGAGCTTTTTTATGCCCCTTCTGAAGTATCATTAGCAAAATTATTCTTAGAGGGATGTTATGCAAACAGCAGGACTGTATATAGCTCTTATGCAATCATTCTTCTTGTCAGTCTTACACAGCCCTTTCTTTCTATGTTACCAGTGAGGAAGAGAAGAAAGAAACAATTTCTCTGATATAAGAAAGTCCAGGGATGATGAATTCAGAATATCCTGATTTAATGGTATATCCTTGGTTAGAAAGCCTTTTTTTATAAGCTGCAACACAAAACAAAAAGATACAGCTAGTGAAGAAGACATGCAAAGAAAAGACAAAAACCAGAGGCTAAAAACCATACCTGTGGTCCTGAGCTGTGTCTTTAAAACATAATTCTAACCACATTTGACTCAAGATGTCTTTTTTAAAATTAATTAAATTAATTAATTTTATTTTTAAAATTATCATTGTTTTAATTTGTGTTTATAATTCCAGAGCTTAATATGATGTCTAACCCATAGCAAGATCTTTGGAAATTCTCATTCTTTCCTTCCCCTTCCTGACTGTCTTCTATCCCAAAATAAAATAGACTTGGCTTTTTGGGTATATTTGAATTGGTGCTCACATGGTACCAGGACCATTTTGGTGAGGATTTTAGAGATAGCAAAGTAGTCATATTGATGAAGCATGTTGCTGAGACATACCAACTCCAAATTTATTGTCTATTTCTTCTTTATTACCTTTCTTTTGGGGCGGGGGCACTTCTGATAACATTCCTCTCTTGTCTCACCTTCCTTCTCTTCCTCACTTAGCTTCACATAGATTTGGGCATGATCCATTGCCATAACCAAGTTTTAGTTGCTCCTTTTTATGTCTATTTGTTGTCCTTGTGAATGAACCAAAGAGCCCCAATTTTACTGAAACCAATTGAAGGGAGACAATGAACTTTATTGTAAACCTTCTCATTGACTCATTTGTTTCTGATGTATAGGAAGAGAACTGGATTTGGAGTTAGTATTTGAACCCAGATTTTCTGAGATTACTTGAATCCTTTGTGATCTAGGGCAAGTGATTTAGCCATTCTGGAGTTCAGTTTTCTTATCTCTAAAATGAAAAGGTTGGATTTGATAACCTCTAAGATCCATTCCAGCCCTAAGTCCACACTCTTAAAATCACTTAGAGCAAATAGCTTGCCCCTGTATGTGTAGTGATTATTACTGATGCTCCATTCAGATCTTTTAAGCCAAGACTATCCATAACTCCTTGTCACACAAAAAAGGCTCATTCATAGATAGCTTCTCAGTGATGTCTTGGAAGTAAGACAGAAAGGCTCTCATGGGCTATAATAAAGTTTTATATTAAATTGCCTCCTGAGAAGGATCTGAATAACATATTCTTAAACTTTCAACTATCTTTGATTAATGCAGCAGCCCTTAAAACTAAGAGACTAAAGAGAGAAATGATCCTAATGAAAATTCATGCTTTCAGCCTGATGCCCTTAGACCCAGGAAGAGAGAGAGAGGTCTTGGGAAACTACAGTCTGCCTGCACAGTTATATGAGGAAAGCTGAAAAATGATCCCTATTTCTATATTGGTTGATGGTACTGCTACTCAGGGACACAGCTACAGCTGCATAATATAGCAGGGGGGATTGAAACATAGGACTAGGCACACAGTAAACATGGTAATATAATATTACATTTCTATGTCATAATTTCTTCTCTCATTCCCCAATTGTGGAGCACTCATTTTCCTTCTAATTCTTTGCTACTTCAAAAAATGCTGCTATAAATACTTTTATGGCACTGAGTCAAAAAATGTATACAATTTAATGACTTTTAAAATCCAATGCTTTCCAGAATAATTGTGCTAGTACACAGCTCCAAAAATTGTATACCAGTGGACCAACATATCTGCTCCTCCTCCAATATTTTTTTCAATGTTAATTTTGTCATTTTTGTCAATCTATGGGGATGAGAAGAAAATTCAGTTGCTTTAATTTGCCATTCCCATATTATCTGATTCTGATTCTGAATTTTTTTTCATATATTTTAACATTTTTTCTTTTAAAAACTGCCTGTTTGTATTCTTTGAACCACTGACCTTTGGGAATAGATTTTGTTCTTATATATCTGTATTAATTCCCTGTTTATCTCTTTAAAAAATCAGAGATTTATCTAAGATAATTTTTATGAAAACTTTCCCAATTAGCTGCTTCTTTTCTCATTCCAGTCATATTGATTTTGTTTATTCAAAACCTTTTCAGTTTCCTATAAGCAAATTTGTCTATTCTACTTTCCTCTTTATTTAAGAATTTATTTTTTTAGTTAAGAATTTTCCACCTAGCCACAGAAATTCAGAGTATCTTTCTCCATTCTTTTCTAATTGTTTTCAGATATAACCTTTAATATTTAGTTTGCATATCCATTTGAAGCTTCTTGTAATATATAGAATAAAATGTTGATCTTGTGACTCTAAATTAATCACTCTCTACAATGCATTATGCTGCCAGTTTGCTTTAGTGCAATAAATAAGGCTAGATGTTCCACTAAATTGTGAACCCTGTGATGCCTTTACCTATTGCTAGTGGACAGAAGGAAAGCTTCTCTTTGTTTCTCTGGGAAAATAAAATAGGGAGAATTCCCATGGAGAAATCCTATAGTGTTCTGAAAGCACTTAAGGTAAAGTTAATAGTATCACTATTTAAAAATAATATTATCTATCCTTTACCAAAAGTTATTTTTGTAACAATGCTTGTCTTTCTCTAGGCTCAGCTTCCTCCAGACCCATTGAAAGGCAAGCAGATGATTAACATAATATAGTGGGTTAGACACAGGTTATTTCTGAGCTTTTCCAGAAAACACATGGCAAGTTGTTGAAATTACAGCATTCTTTGCTGAAAAAAAAATGCTAGGATTGTAAATGACTTTCTGAAAAATCTCTCTCTCTCTCTCTCTTTCTCTCTCTCTCTCTCTCTCTCTCTCTCTGTCTGTCTCTCTGTCTCTTTCTCTCTGTCTCTCTCTTTCTCTCTCTCTCTCTCTCTCTCTCTCTCTCTCTCTCTCTCTCTCTCTCTCTCTCTCTCTCTCTCTCTCTCTCTCTCTCTCTCCCCCTGAGGCATAACATACTTAAAGGATGCTTCTCTTTCCTTACATAGATCTTCCAGGGGAACACCAACCCTACAGATATTGTATATGGCGTTTTCCCCAAGCCCTTTATAACACGTTTTGTTCGAATCAAGCCAGTAACTTGGGAAACTGGGATATCGATGAGATTTGAGGTTTATGGCTGCAAGATAACAGGTAAGTTCAAATCTGGGTTTCCATTTGGGGAAATTTGGATTTGGAGGAGAAAGTACATCTATATTTGTTTTACATTTATGTCATACAGTTTTTAAATGTTAAGTTTATACATATCATAAATTTATTTGAGTTGTTTCTTCTGAAGATCATATTATGCTAACTCTTCTGCTACTGTCTGGGGGGATTTCATCTAGATAATTAAGTTTTCCAGGGGAGTACATTGGTAGTTTCCAATTAAATACTATGTCTATGTGATTTAACTTTGCAAAGTCTATTAAGGCAGAGATTTTTAGAGATTAAACTTAGTTTCTACACATGAAACTTTATAATATTTCAGTTAATTTCCTCAAAAGAAATCAACAAATTAATATGTCCCCACCTAAATAATAGTGATATTTTTCCAATTATACTTCAACTAACATATTTTTAGTAATGAGGGAGAAAGGGAAGGAAATAAGGATTTATATAGTACCTATCATGATCCAGGTACTGTTCTAAGCCCTATGCAAATATTTGATTCTTACAAATAGATATGTAGGTGATATTATAAGCCCCATTTTACAGATGAGGGAACTAAGGCAAACAGAGATTAAGTGACTTGCCCAACTATTAAATATCTGAGGCTACCTCAAACATCACAGATTTTAATTCAGATCTTCCTGATTCCAGGCCCTTTGGCATTGTGACATCAGCTGCCCCTGTATTTTCTATATATAAGCCACTGAGTTAGGTGATGAGGTCATAAATTCAGAAAAAAAAAACCCTTATTTCAAAAAACCTATTTTCTCTTCTAGTGAGAGAAAATAAAACAGAAAAATGTCACATAATTTGAGGAAGAGATGGATGAACTAGCTGGACAAAGAAAAAACTTGAAGTAGGAGGAGACAACTTCTTTAAGCTTTGAAAGAAGCCAGGGATTCTAAGGAGTACATGAAGGTGGGAGTACATTCCAGGGGGGGAGTCACAGCCCATCTAGTGGCATGGAGGTGAGAGATGAGATGTAATATATCAAAGGCTAGAGACCAACAGCCCAGAGTACTTAGGATGTATATTTGGAAGAATAGATGAGAGCCAGATTGTGTAGGATTTTAACTGACAAGCTAAAGAAGTTATATTTGATGCTGGAGGCAACAGGAAGCCAATGGAGATTTTTTTGAGTAGGAAAGTGATATGATCAGACATGTGTTTTAGTCATGTTAATTTTACAACTGTTTAAGTGATGGATTTGAGGAGGAAGAGATTAGAATCAGGGAAACCAATGAAAAAAAAAATATTACAACATTCCAAGTGAGAGGTGATGAAGGACCAGAGTGGTTAGTAAAAGCCCTGTTACTAGAGAAAATAAGAAAGATGTGGGACATGTTGATAAGGATATGGGACAAACTTAGCAATTTATTGTTTAAAACCTGGGAAAGGAAATAGTAAGGGGCAAGATTAAAGGTCAATTTTAACTCTGGAATAGTTTAGCATTTATATAGTGCTTTAAGGTTTTACTCTTAGGATCCTTACAACACTGGAAAGTGGGGACTATTTTTATCCCCATTTTACCGATAAAGAAACTGAACCAGATGGATTAAAATGACTCATCCAGTCACACAACTAATAAGTGTCTTAGGATAGATTTAATCTCAGGTCTCTTTGACTTCAAGTCCACAATATTTGATATTTCAAATAGTTGCATTCAGACAGGAAGAAAAGTTCTGTTTTGGACATAGCGAGTTTGAGAGGGCCACAGAAAGATGTCTTGTAGACAGCTAATGACTGAATCTCAGGAGAAAAATTAGAGTAATACATGAATACACATCTCACAAATTTAGACATCATTTGTATAAAGATGATCGTTGAACTTATAGGGAATAGTTGAAATCAATAAATTCTAGAAAGAGTGCAAAATAAGGCTCAAGGCAGAAATTTAAGGAACATTTTTTATTAAAAGAGAGAATGAGGAAGAGTGGTTGAAAGTGTAGGAAGAAAAAAACAGAGCAGTTTCACAGAAATCAAGGAAAATGGTGGTTTTTAAACAGTGTCAAAATTATAGAAGGGTTAAGTTGCCAGACTAAGGAAAAAATTGTATTTAATAGTTAAGGTATCATTAGTAACCTTAGAGGAGAAACTAGTGTTTCTCATCTCCCACTGAATAGCCATCAGATTGACAAAGCTAACCTAAAAAAAGAAAATAACAATATCCAGAAGTCCTATTGCAAGTGCCTGAGAAATGAGTGTGAGATGGGGCAATGGAGATCACGAGTCTAAATAATGGCTCTTCTAAAAATATGAATGATAGAGTGAGGAAATAGCTTCATAGGGCCTTTTGAAGAGGGCGAAGAATAAGATATACCCAGAAAACATCCCTCACATGAAACAAACTCATGCTTTCCAACCTATAGGCCATAGAAAGCTTCCCCTGCTTCCCATCCTGAGCAGGACTTCTGGGGCCTGGAGGTTGAAATTTTTTGAAGAATTTGCTTAGGATCTCTGATCACAAGTAAACGCATATCCTACAGAAACTGTCAGAATAGAAAAGGACCTTAAATATAACCTACTCTATTCATTTTTAAAAGCAAAAGACTTGAAGAGTTTGAAAAACTTTTATCATTTTATATGCATATTTTCAGAGCTTTTGTTTCTCATTACCATAAATTCCCACCCTGTTATATATACATATGTGTGTGTGTGTATATATATATATATATATGTATATATATATATATATATATATATATGTACGTGTGTATATGCGTGCCCTTTAAAACCAACATTTTTGAAAGAGAAAAATATTGATATTATTAATTTGGTAGAATAAATAGAAGAAAATAATCAGCTAAATCATTTTCCATAAAATAAATATGTTAAGACTTAACTAAAAAGGAAACTTTACTTGCTTATAGAAGGAAGGAAGGAAGGAAGGAAGGAAGGAAGGAAGGAAGGAAGGAAGGAAGGAAGGAAGGAAGGAAGGAAGGAAGGAAGGAAGGAAGGAAGGAAGGAAGGAAGGAGAGTCTGGCACAGATACAGAAGAAAGGGAAATGGACTAGATATAGAGATTCCCATGATCTAATTTGTTCCCTACAACTCTATGTACATGAACATAGTGTAATATCTTTTTGAGGCTCAACTTCTTCAACCCCCAAGTAAGGATCTTCAACCCTCTCACTTCCCACCATGGAAAAATTCTTCTCATTCTATGTAGATGATAATTTATAAAATATTATTATAAGTAGGGTCACCTGTTTCAGTTAATTACTGGTAGGGGTGGGGGGGGAATCCTCTAAATGGCAACATCTGGTCCCCATTACCAGTTAACCATTGCCATTGTAAAGTCTGATTTTAAGTCAAGCAGGTGCAACCACAATGGCTGAAAATGCCACCTCTATTTTTAATGCTGTTGTTTCACATACACCTGGCAAATAGTTTTATTAATACTTGCCAATTAATGATTTTTTATTTGCTTATTTGTTTATGGCAAATATAGAACTCTGGAGAATGATATTAAAGGAAAACAACTTAGTTTTATAGGAGCATACATAGATATAACTTTATCAGAAGTTGTATTTACTAAAAGTTCTAACAACTTCTTTACTAAAATTCCTATTAAACAGCATTCCCAAACATCTATACATTTATGTTAACTGATGCTTTTCCTCAGACTCTATAATATCTTGAAGGACCTTTAAAATCATAAAAGAAAAATTAAATTGTGTTGTCCAGTTGGATATGTTACAATCTCTCATTCTCTTTTTGTTAAGATATTTTGTTAACAAAAATACTTATCCTTTAAACAATGCTAAAAGAGAGACAGACAGACAATACAGAGACAGAATTAAAGACAGAGGAACAGAAAGAGAGAAAGGGGCAGCAAGGAATATTGTACAGGGAGAGCCAGTCTCCTACTATGAAAGATCAGGGTTCAAATTTTGTCTTTGATTTATAATAGTTGTTAATCCTGGACAAGTCATTTAACCTCTGTTTCCTCTAGCAATTCTCTAAGACCATAAATTGCTTAACAGCTCCAGATCTTCATTAGTACATTTTGTCATGGAGAATTTCCTTTGTCAGTGAAGTCACAAGTCTGAAACCTCTTCTCCCTCCCACCCCAAAAATGGCCATAGAGACATCCCTTCTTATCCACCTGTCTATGTCTTGGAATCATCAGAAGTTCTGGATTCATGTCTCACCTTCAACTAACTTCATAATTGTAAATGAATTTGTCATAATCTCTCTAAGTCTCAGCTTCCATACCCATCAAAATCAAGGATCTCTAGCGCACCTTCCAACTCGTTCTTGCGATAAGATCTTGCAACCTCTCTCATTTTCAGTTTCTTCATCTATTAGAATGATATCTATCTCACAGAGTTGGGATAGGAATAGAGTCATATGATAAATTATAATGATAACCTCAATGATCATCTGTATGTTTTACAAGGTTGAATTTGACATGAGAGTCATTCCTTTGTGGGATGATTCTTTGAATTGTCAAGTATGTGTCCATAGGGGACCCAGTCTTGAATTATAAATGTAAATTTGCTTGCAGTTATAGTATAAAAGTGAGCCAAATACTCACAAACAACTTAGAAACAAAAATTAAATAATAAAACTAAAATATAGTTTTGTTAAAGAGATATCTTCAGACAGCTCAGTTACTAGAGGAAGGAGACACACAAAATAGATAACAGCTTGGCAATAGGCTATGGATCTGTGGTCTGAGTGGAGGCTCTGCACCATTAGCTATGTGGACATGGAAACTGCATTAGTGAAAGGGCATAAGTCTGGTTGAAGCTCTGCTCTCCTTACAACATTCAAGTTAATTACATTTTTTTCCCCAAATGGCAACATCTGATCCCCATTACCAGCTAAACATTGCCATTGTAGAAGTCTGATTTTGAGTCAAGCAGGTGTGACCACATTGGCCAAAAATGTAACTTCTATTTTTAACACTGATGTTTTATGTTCACTTATAGATGAATGTATGTTGGTTTATTATATATTCATTCATTTATTTATATATGCACTTATTTATTTAAATCTTTATCAGATTTAGTCTTGGGGTTCCAAATCCTAGCCTCGAGGAACAAATATTTATTACTAAATTATAAAAAAAAATTAAATCTTAAAATAAGATTTCAACTGAGGAAATGACAGATGTCTTTGGTTGTACATGAATTTAATTGTAACTAATTCTGATAATATCTAAGAATTCTTGGCTGTCTTTGGTAACCGGAGACTATTCAGGATGCATGTTGAGTACATGCAATCCATTTAGGAAAAAAAAAATCACAAGTTTACCTTTTCTAAGGAAACAAGAAATTGATATAAAAAGAATTGTGGTTCTATTAAAATCATAACTTATATTTGCATAGTGTTTTAAGTTTCATAACCCTTTTAATCTCAACATTCTTATGAGGCCAGCAAAATAAGGACTGTTATCACCATTTATTTTATAGATGCAGGAAGTCACTTGTATCTTTCCTAGATAGAGACTTGACCAAAAAAAGATTGTGTAGCAGATCTTATTTTGAGAGAATTGTTAAGGAATCAATCAATATTTATTAAGCATCTACATTGTCAACTATTGTAGTAGGTTCTGGCAGATTCACTAGGAAGTGTAAAGACATGATCCTTTAAGGAGCTTACAATCTAGTTGAGGAGGCAATACTCATCTATACATAAACCAATCTGGGTAAAAAAAATAAGTTCCAATCACTATTGTATGGAGCTGGATGAAATCTGAAGGTAGAGAAGGGAAAAATCAGTGTGTTGTTGGAAAAGATTTCATGGAAAGAGTGAGACTTAAAGGAAGAAAAAACAAGACAATGAAAAAAATGGATATAAGGAATAAAGAAGTCAGGAGCTAAAGATTTTACAAAGGTTTCAGCCTGATACATGAGCAGAATCTGATTGTAAGAAAGGAATCACATTTTATCTCTCATCGTCATAAAAATTCTCCCTTCTAAAGAGGAAGATCCTTGAGAGCAGAGATGGCATCTTATTTCATTTTTGTTTACCTAGCACATATAGTTACATGTAGAGAGAGAGAAAGAGAGATAGACAGAAAAGGAGGAAGGAGGAGAGTTAAGTATTTCAGAAATGTTGGTTGAGTTCAAATAAATTTGATAGTTGGAAAGGGAAATAAATATAGCAGAAAAGATAAAGTTTGAGTTATATTGAAAGGAAGATTTTCCAGGTTTGGAGAGATTTTATTTTTGTTGTTGTTCATTTATTTCAGCTATGTCCAACCCTTCGTGATTCTTTTGGAGTTTTCTTGGCAAAGATATTGGAGTAGTTTGCCATTTTCTTCTCAAGCTCATTTTACAGATGAGAGAACTGAGGAAAGCAAGGTTAAATGATTTATTCAGGGTCACAGAGCTAGTAAGGATCAGAACTAGATTCAAACTCACAAAAATTATATATAATATATAATTAGCCCAGAGTCACATAGCTAGTAAATGAAAATTCAGACTCAGGTTCGCTGCCTCCAACCCAGCTGTCTTTGTAATATTTCACAGTATGATAGCAAGGTCACAGAAGAATAGAAATGGAGAAAAAAACCCACTATATTTGGCAGGAAAAAGTTTATAACTGATTTCAGGGGAGCAATCTCTGTAGAGTGGTCAGGAACTAGAGGCAGATTGCTGACTGTGAAGAAGATTGTGAGTGAATAAGAAGTGCATCTAGTTAGAATTGAGGCTTCTAGAGGGGCAATACCTGGGGTCAGGCTTATTTTCAAATTCAAAATTGGCTTCAGACACTCACTAGCTGTGTGACTATGGGCAAGTCACTTAACCCATGCCTCAGTTTCCTAATCTATGAAGTAAGCTAGAGAAGGAAATGATAAACCATTCCAGTATCTGCCAAGAAAACCCCAAATTGGGCCACAAAGAGTCAGACACGACTACAGAAACAATAAACTAATTAGAGTCAGTCATCCAGACACTCATCTCTTCCCCTCCAAAATTCATTTGATCCTTAGATCAAATGCAATGAATTCTAATTTTTACCAAAATTCAAGTAGCATGTAAGTGCCTACCTACTAGAACAAATACTTTGTATTAAGAAACAGAGACGAAAATAAAACAATCCTTCCCCTTATGAAGCTTACATGCCATTAGGAGGATAATACAGATAATATATAGATAATACATGGATAAATAAATACATAATAAATTGAGAGAGTAAGATAATTAGAGACAATTTATAGTATCACAGAAGATAAGAATCTGGGAGAAAAATACTAGGAGTAAATACATTTCAATTGTGTGACATGGCCTGTGTGAATACTTTGGAACAGGAGGTAGCTTGTTGAGTCTGAGTGGTACACTTCTGCTCACTTAAATCCAATTACTTGCAAGTCAAGACATCCCCTCCTGATGTCATTGACCCTCTTTGAGAACGAGGAACAGCCACAGCAGCAGTAGGATGCAGTAGATTGATTTGGATGGACTATATAGAATATGGAAGGAGAGCAACAAAGTGGTGCAGTGGATAGAGTAAAGGACCTTGAGTCAGTAATACCTGAGTTCAGATGTGATCTCAAACAAAGGTCACAGCTTGTGCTTCTGGGCAAGTCATTTGATGTCTATTTATGTCATATTTCTCAACCATAAGATGCTTTTGTTTTTGGTTAGAAGCAAAACATTCTCTACTTATCCCCTTCCCCATCTCAACTTTCCCCATTGTGGTTTCAGTTTCAAAAGGTTACAGATCAGCTTTAAAAATTAAATTGGGAATTTTGGAGAGTTTTACAGAAGCTGTGGATAACATGCAAAAGCCAGCAGATGACACAGAAAAGGTTTAGAAACTCAGAAATGCTTAAAATATATGTATTGTGCTGTAAACACCCCATAAAAGAAAAAGAAAAAATTCCAGATTTCCTCTCTAATGTGAAGGAAGGGCCAAAAGATTTTACATGGATTTTCCAGATCGTGGGGGTGCTGAGCTCCTAAGCCCTCTGTGATGTAGAAGTCATCATTATAAAGGTTTCGACTACCGCCCTAGGTTTCTTCAATTATACAGAAAATCATTTGGCATTGCTTCATTATTCCCTTTTATTCCACAGATTATCCTTGCTCTGGAATGTTGGGGATGGTGTCTGGACTTATTTCAGACTCACAAATAACAGCCTCAAATCAAGGAGACAGAAACTGGATGCCCGAAAATGTCCGTCTTGTCACCAGCCGATCAGGATGGGCTCTGCCATCTGCCCCTCACTCCTACACAAATGAGTGGCTCCAGATAGACCTGGGTGAAGAGAAAATTGTGAAGGGCATCATCATCCAGGGAGGGAAGCACCGAGATAACAAGGTGTTCATGAAAAAATTCAAGATTGGATACAGTAACAACGGCTCCGATTGGAAAATGATTATGGATGAAAGCAAACGGAAGACTAAGGTGAGATGCTGGGCTTTGGAATAATATCCCATTCAATCAACAAGTGTTTATTCACTACCTATCAGCACCATGCTGGCATCAGGGGTTATAAAAAAAAGAGCAAAAGGGAGCCTGTCTCTAGGAACTCCTATTCTGATGAGTGAGACAACATGTATATTTATATATATATATATATAAAGCAGAAATATGGGGTGGCAATCTATAAACGTGTTTTTTCATCAATAGTTTATCATTTTATTTAATGTAATTGATTTATTTTATAATCTCCTATAACCTCTTTTAAATTTGTTTTAATTATTCTGAGTAGGCGATCATAGTTTTCATCACACACACGAAAAAGTGACTAACCATTTATCCTAAATTTATTAACAATTGAGGAAAGCACTAAAGGGCAGAAGCACCAGTTTGGGATCAAATCATAGTGTTAAAGGTTCAAGGGACCTTAAAGATGATTAGAATTAACCCTTTCACTTTATACATGAGAAAAGTGAGATCCAGAGCATACATCTTATTTAACCAGGGTACACAGATGTGACCAGAACTCAGATCTTCTCTCAATTGTGTCCTGGATCCCTTCGGCAGCTCAATGAAGCCAATGGGCTCTTTCTCAAAATAAGGTTTTTAAACCATTGAAAGCACAAAGATATAGAGGGCTCTTTCCACACTGCTGCCCCTCCTTCCTTCCAGAAAGATTTATTTTTCCACAGTCAATCCACAAAACAGATAATCTCAAGAATTGAGTTTACAGGATCAATTGCGTGATTATATGCAGTGGTATTCTTCCCACGTAGTGCCCCTTTTAAATCAGCACAAGAGTAAGCAGTCTACATCTTGTCCCTTAAAATGAAGAAAGTTCTCCACCTCCCCCCAACAACGCTCTCCCACCCCAATGTGTACCCTGAGGTTTGCCTGGGACTTATTCCCTAGAGAAGGAGAGATCATGGATCATTGTAAGGAACATTATCATCACACTAACTCTGAATGAGTGTGGGAATATGGTTTGATAAAGTGATGCAGGCCAAAGTTGCTGGAGGCAGGAAACATAAACTCTGCAATGCTTCCAACTCCCACTCATTCCAGATGTGTTGACTCTGTGGAGACAAGCCATGACTCCCATGTGGGACTAGTTAATACATCAGGCCATCTAAGCAGGGCTTATACTTTCTAAAACTCTCTTACCCCCTTCTCAAACTGATCCTTAAGTTGTAAAATATCTTTGTTATTGTTATCTTTGTTAACAGAGACACAGGTCTCTGTTTCTGTCTCTGTCTTTATCTGTATTTCTGTCTCTCTCTCCTTGTCGCTTTCTCTATATCTGCCTCTCTGTCCCTCTGTGTGTCTTTCTGTTTTTCTTCTGATGTCTCTCTCTCTCTTTTTCTTTCTCTGTCTCTCTCTCTTCTTTGTGTGTGTGTCTCCTCTCCTCTGTCTCTTTGTGTGTGTTCCTCTCTCTCTTTTCTCTCTTTCTCTCTTTTGTCTTTCTGTCTCTCTGTGTGTATTTTCCCTTCTCTCTCTCTCTCTCTCTCTCTCTCTCTCTCCTCTCTCTCATCTCTCTCTCTCTCTCCTCTCTCTCTCTCTGTCTCTCTCTCTCTCTCTCTCTCTCTCCTCTGTCTCTCTCTCTCTCTCTCTCTCTCTCTCTCTCTCTCTCTGTCTCTCTCTCTCTGTCTCTCTCTTCTCTCTCTCTCTCTCTCTCTCTCTCTCTCTCTCTCTCTCTCTCTCTCTCTCTGTCTCTCTCTCTCTCTGTCTCTCTCTCTCTCTCCCTCTCTCTCTCTGTCTCTCTCTCTCTCTGTCTCTCTGTCTGTCTTTATCTATCTCTGTCTCTCTCTGTCTCTCTCTCTGTCTCTCTGTCTCTGTCTCTCTCTCTGTCTCTCTCTCTGTCTCTCTCTCTCTGTCTCTCTCTCTGTCTCTCTCTCTCTGTCTCTCTCTCTCTCTCTGTCTCTCTCTCTCTCTCTCTCTCTCTCTCTCTCTCTCTCTCTCTCTCTCTCTGTCTATCTCTGCATATGTATGTGTGTGTGTCTTTCTCTCTCCTCTCCTCTCTCTCTGTTTCTGTCTCTCTGTGTCTTTCTCTGTTCTGTCTCTACCTGTCTTTCTATGTGTCTCTGTGTGTCTCTCTCTGTATCTCTCTTCTCTGTCTCTTTCTCTCTTCTCCTTCCTTCTCTCCCTCTCCCTTTTCTTCTGACTTTCCTCCCTTTTCTTTGCCCTTCTCCTTCCCCTTCCCTCCTTTCTTTTCTTGAGTTCTCTTCTCTCCTTTACTCCATTTTTTCCCTCTCCTTTACTCCCTTTTTTCCCTCTCCTTCTGCCTCTCCCTCCTTAATTCTCTCTCTTGTTTTCATGCCCTTCCTTTCCCCAAAAGTATGAAATAGCAGACAAAATTCTAGACTTGGAGTGAGCAAGATCTCTGTTAAGTTCCCACTTGAGACTTGCTAGAGATGTGACCTTACCTGATTTAAATTTCAGTTCTGCTGTTACCATGTGACTTTGTACAAGTTCTTTCTCTGAGTTCCTCATCTGTCCTGCTCTCTCTGTCTCTGTCTCTGTTTCTCCCTCTGTCTCTGTTTCTCCCTCTGTCTCTGTTTCTCCCTCTCTCTCTCTCTCTCTCTCTCTCCTCTCTCTCTCTCTCTCTCTCTCTCTCTCTCTCTCTTTCTCCTCTCTCTCTCTCTCTCTCTCTCTCTCTCTCTGTCTCTCCTCTTCTCTCTCTCTCTGTCTCTGTCTCTGTATCTATCTCTCTCTCTCTCTTTCTCTCTCTCCCTCCCTCCCTATCCCTTTCTCTTTCTGTCTCTCTGTCTCTTCTCTCCTTTATTCTTGGTCTCTCTGTGTATCTTTCTTTGTCTCTGTCTCTTCCTCCTCTCTGTCTCTGTGTATGTGTTTCTATCTGTCTGTATCTCTCTGCATATATATGTACATATATATATATATATATATATATATATATATATATATACACATAAATAATTGGACTAGATGACTTCAAAGGCCTTTCCAACTCTAAACCTATGACATTAAGAGGTCCATTTAACCTCTTGGAGTCTCAGAGTCTCAGTTTCCTGAAATGGACATAATCATATCCATGGAACTTCAATTTTTGTCTTATTTGTTTTGGTTGGGGTTTTTTGCTTTGTTTTATAAATAATGTTTTTACTATTATAATTAATATTTGATTATAATTATAATATTTGATATTATAATTAATAATATAGCCAAGTAAAGAATTTATGTAGACAAGAGCAAGATGATACTTATATAGAACTCAGGAAACTTCAAAGCACTTATAAATGACAATTATTAACTCTTATTTTTAATTTTCACAAAAAATTTTTTAAATAAATAAACATCAGGAAATAGCTTAAAACCAATCATTATTCACAGCCCTGCTAGTTGTGACTTCATTGCAAAGTGTGAATATGGTGTAAATCAACAGCTTCACATAGCTGCTCTTTGAATAAAGTGTGTGTTGTTTTGACACGTTCTTCAACACCACAGTTCTAGAAGAGAGGGGGTGGGGGGGAAACAAATCACCATATGCTTTTTATATGATGCATCATATGCTTCTTTGGCCTTTGTTATCTCATCCAAGCATTTGCAATCAAGTTTGAAGCTATCAGCCTACACAGCAAATTGAGAGGAGGATTCATCAAGAATCCTCACACTTTTCATCTTTAACAAACAAAACAAAACAAAAAATGTTTTAAGATTGGTTGTTTTTTCTTAAACATGAGCTCAACCAACATCATTATCTTCCTATAACAGCCTAAAAATATAAAAAAATTCTAAATTGTTTCTATAGCTCTTATCACAGTAATTCTTAAAAACCATCCCCAACCAAAAGAAACTTTTAGTAGGGAAAAGAAATCAGTAATTTTTTTCTGTTTAAATTTTTATAAGAACAATGAAATACCCTCAAATATGGGAGAACTACCTGGAATGCCACTCCTAAAGGTCCAAGAGTTTGGGCTCCTTTTCAGAGTTTTAAATCCCAGCTAGTACAATCATGTGATGAGAAAGCCGCAGCCTTTAGATCTTCTGAACAGAGAGAAGAGGGGTTCCTCTCCTTCAAAAAAAAAAAAAAAAAACAATTCCTTTGCTCAAAAAGCATACTCAAAATCCATTGCCATATAGATAGACCTACATCACCAAGGACAGCGATTCATCCTGATTCCACATGCCTCTTATGGTCTACTCTTCATCTGTATTCAGCACCAACATCTCAGTAATTCAGTTTTCATTATTTCATGCTTCTATTAAGACCATTATCAAGTCTGTCTGGAATTCTGTAGATATGGATGGCTCTTCATATGCTTTGTTCCCGGGTTCTTTGGAGTTATGTTAATGTATACAAAGCATTTCTATGTAATAATATAATCTTTGGGATAATTAGCTCCTTACTGACAACAAATTAATTAGAGCCTAATAATAGTGAGAGTTAAAAACCCATTACCTATGAATTTTTCAGTTTTGTCTGAGGAATACAGGTTCATTAATATCATATCCACTATTTTTGAAATGTTGGGAAATTTAGGAATTGCCCAGAATATTTTTAGATTACTAGTACCTTCTCTTTGCAGGTTTTTGATATATAGCTCATAGATACAGGCAGACAGAGCATTATTAAATGCATACTATGTGTCAATCAGACAGCTAGGCAGACAGAGCACTATTAAATGAGATATGCCCACTGTGAAAAGGGCTGGCAATACAAATACAAGTAAGCAAAACAGCCCTTGCCCTCAAGAAGCTGACATTTTAATGAGAAGAAACAATACATAAGGGAGAGCTGGAGGGAGGGAAAATGGGCAAGTATACAGCAGCATGGTTTAGAGATGGCTAAAAATGGAGCAGGCCTAATTCTGGGCAAGCTTACCTTTTTAAAACTAGAACGTTTCCAAGGGCAAGATTCTAGGAGGAAGATGGCCAGCGCAGAGGCAGTGTTTACAACTACCTCTTTCTGTGACTTGTATGGTCTCTTATACTCATTTCCTGTCCCTCCCAGATGACCAGTAGCTTTATTTTATTTATAATTTCTTAGTGAGATTATTGGGATTTAACATGATATGGTGACACTCTAGGCTACTAGTAATGTAGTGGCCATTTACCAAGCAAGTCAAAAGCCATTCTTTAGAAAGGTGCAGCTCTTGTACTAGAAAGCATTGCATTCTGACCTATTGATCAGATTTGGTACTTTCAAATGAGATAAAGCTTCAGGAATTTTATATTTGATGAGATGTGATCTTATCAATCACTTAACATCTTTGGTCCTCATTTCCCATAATGGGGGGGGAGGTTAAGCTAAAAGTTCTCTCTAATTTAAAAACATATTATTCTAATTTTCCCTTGCTGTTAGTGAGGATGGGGTAATGAAGGTGCTGACTCAGAAATAGAGGATGCCTGTGTCCCAATGCATTATTTCTCAAAGATATCCAGTTGTTAGGAATCCACTTCAAAGGAAATTCAGATTCATGTTGTGATTTCTTCATAATATGTAGTTGAAAATGTTGCCAGTTGGGTCACTTGCTACTTTCCCTAAGATGAGGAAATCTTTTATCTTCAAATGGCTGAAGTGGGTAGTCATTTCTTAAATAAATACCCCTTTCAATGGGTAGGCAGTTCTGGAATAAAAAGCAATTTTGTTGGATAAAATTGACCAGTTCCAACTCCTGGAATGTAATTTCTATCTCTTTGAGAAGACTAGTGTTTGTTTTTTGTTTTTTTGTTTTTTTTCCCAGACTAGGACTTCACTCATTTGGAGAAAGTCAAACAGTCATATTTAATTAAATTATATATTTATGATAAGCTTGTAAAAAACTGGCAAGTTCTTCTCAGTTGACTTCACACACACACACACACACACACACACACACACACACACACACACACACACACACACATCTTTTTCCCCCTTCAGAAAGTGGTAAAAATATTACTCCATCAAATCACACATTAGAGAATCATTTAGAAACTTGTCTTATTAAATCCTTAGATTCTGGCATAACCTCATTGAAGGAAAATAATTTTGCTTTTTAGCAAAAGTTTACCTATTTGTCCCTTCTTCTTTTAAAAATGGCATCTGTATATTCCTTAAGACAATACAGCTCCTTCTTAATTTAAATAATAGAGACTTAGGATGAAAGGGGTTGGGAGGGGACAGGGAGACATGTTCTTTGTTCATAGGGAGCATTGTCCTAATAAATCATCTTTTTCATATTTCACAGTCCTTTGAGGGTAACAACAACTATGATACACCTGAGCTTCGAACTTTTCCTCCTCTGTCCACCCGATTCATCAGGATCTATCCGGAGAGAGCCACTCATGGAGGACTAGGGCTAAGAATGGAGCTGCTGGGTTGTGAAGTGGAAGGTAATGAACTACATTTTTCAGAGAGTTCTGCTTGGTTGGGTTTGTTTTTTCCTTTTCATGTTTTCATGTGTTCCCACTGGAGCTTACACCAATCACCACCTTTTCTCATCAAAGAGTGATGGCGCTGCTATATTTCTGTGACAGCCATTTCTGTACAAAAGTCCAAGAAAGCCATTCATCCACTAGAATGCTACCAGAGTTATCTATAATTATAACATTATAATTATAACAATGGAATTATATGGGAAGGCTTTTCCCTTAATAATCTCTCATGTGTTGTGGTTTTCTACACTTTGAAAACATTTTTCTCTCATTAATCTTTATCAATTCAGTGTTCAGAAATACTGTGCTCCACCCCTATACCTCATAAAATGGATATTAAGCTCTATTTTAGGCCTTTTTTAGATCCAGGGTTCCCATGCTTTTCAATTATCTTATATCATGTTCATTTGTGGCACAAATTTTCGATGGTCCCACTAAAATAAAAGGAAGAAAACTTTAAAGATAGTTTCAGAGAAAACTGAAAAGGTTTATATGAATTGATGTAGAATAAGGTGAGAAGGATCATGACAGTAATTTATATATTAACAATATCATAAAGACAAACAACTTTGAAAAACTTGGGAACTCTGAGTCACATACTAATCATCTTCAACTCCGGTGAAGCTAGGATGAAATAAGTTCCCCACTTCCTGAAAGAAAGATATCAGGCTCATCTTATAGATCACAACATTTTTTGGACATGGCCAATGTGAAAATTTGTTTTATTTTGTTTAACAACAAACATGTTATGTTTTATATATCTGTATGTATGTTGTATGTCCATATAACACATATACTATATATAATAACATGTTTTAAATATGACAGGGGTCTATATTTTTTTCTTTCTCATTGGGAAGGAAGAGGGAAGGTGGGAAGGAGAAAAGGTGCAAATGATTTGAAAATAAAATAAAATGTAATTCTTTAAAAAGGAATTTCTTGATAGTCTAGTATAATGCCTGACACATAATAAATACTTAGTAAATGTTTATTCATTGATTAATAATAGAATGACTCTCCTATTGTCAGAACAAATTATTAAATGGGAGTACCTATTGTGTACAAGGAGACACTGTCTCAAAGACACCAAATTCTATCTATATGATATATTGTTCTCAAGAAGCTTACAATCTAATTGGCTATGTGGTGATATATTTAGAAGATAATTACTTAATTTGAAAAGGTTAGAGTAGACTCTGAGCTCAGCTTGAGTCCCTAGTACAACAGAGCAATCAAAAATGTTAATAAGTTATCTTGGGCTGCATCTGGAGAAGCAGAAAGGATATTCAGAAGGAGGTGAAGGATTTTACAATCGTGCTCTACTCTAGTTGTATCATTTATGGAATATTATATTCCATTTAGGAAAAGCACTGGCTAGTTGGAAGAGGTCCAGAAAAGAGTAACTAGAATGACAATGTTGAAGAAAACTAGAATCCATAACACATGAAGATTGGTTGAAGATACTGGAGATGTTTAGCCTAAAGAAGAACATACTTAGGGAATCCATTATCGTTGTCTTTGGTATTTAAAAGACTGTCACTTGGAAGAGGGATTAAACTTGTTCTATCTATTCTAAAAAAGAGAACTAAGGACAGTGGGTAGAATTACAGAGAAACATATTTTAACTCAGCATTAAAGAGAATTCCCTGACACTGAATACTATCCAGAAATAGGATGAGATGCCTTCTGTGCAGTAGGCTCTTTCTTGTCTCTGGAAGCTTTCACACAGAATTAAATTAGGATTAGGCAATGAATTATCAGTGAATAAACAGTGATTGGGAATATTGTCAAAGGAGTTCTTGGTCAAGTGCAGTAACTTCTCAGGTCTTTTACAACTCTGAGTTTTTTGGTTCTCATAGAAAAATACATATGAAGATGTAAACCTTTCATCTTTATAAAGATGCTGTATGTATCTGTTATTATTATTATTTTTATCACTTGGGAGACACAGTGGGGCCAAGCAAAGTTAAGATAAAGGCTATGTAATAGCATCATTTATACTACTAAAATACAATGATTTCTGATGAAAATGTTGCAAAGTAGAATGATGGTTTCTTGCTGTATAAGTATTAGTTGGTTCATTTAACTACTCTATGACTTTTAAATCTATGCACAGTCCAACTATAGTCACCTCAAGACTGATTAAATCATAAACTCAAAAGTTTAACTCAAAATTAACTGAGAATGGTTTTTGCTAACATTTCTGTTTATTATGACTAATACTAACATGTCAGCAACCAGACATTAAACTATTAAACCTATACTCGGACTATTCCTGAAGAATGCCTTTTTAAAAAATACTTCTTTCTTTTGGTTTCCAAAAGTATTTGGATCTTGAGCTAATCAAATATAATTACATTCCTGGGCAAATTAAAGACCATAAAAATATACATGTGCTTGGTTTCATCAATTCACTGCTACTGAATAATTCATAGCAACTTTTCTATGGATTTATTTAAAACAAGTCCATTATCTCCCTTTTTAACATTGTAGCTATGTTTCTATATTCGTAGCATCACCCCAGGCCACTGTATTATCTTTTAATGCTTTCAACACAGATCTCAGTTAACTATATTTAAGGAATTTTAGCTAGAATACAGGTTTTGTAAGTTTGAGAATATGCTAGGATTAGGCAAATTGGATTGTAGGTGGACTTATACACCAAAAGTAATAAGGAATAGAGTTCACTGAGTAAGTGGTTCTGCTGTTATGATATAACTCTTTATCCCTGATTCTGGAAAGGAAAAATGATTTGGAAATTGAGGTGAATGCAATGGATGGAAAGATTGAATTGAATGGTAGTTTTCCAGCATGAAGTAGTAGAGTATGTTGGTCATAGGATTTGCTATTGAAGTTCCAAGAACTCACAAGACAGGAAAATTCACTTTAGCGCCTCAGATTCCTCATCTATAAAATGGGAGAGTTGGATTCGATGAACTTCTAAAATCCTTTCTATGAATATATGTATCTATGTACACTACATATGTCATCTATGTGTGTATATCCATGTGTATATATACATAGATAGCCATATGTCTACATACATGTGTATTGTGAGTATTTATATTTGCATATATGTGCACACAAAGATATTATTACATATAAAGACATTGAGACAAAAAGAAAGAAAAAAGAAAAATCAAAATTGTTAGCACATAGAGCCTTCCCCTATACTGCCTTGTTCTTCTCTTTTTCTTGCATATTGATTTTACTATGAAGGCAAACTAGGCTCTTTTGCTTCAATTCTTCCCTAGCATTTAACTGCTGAATAGGTGTTGCCTTAGACAAAGTGAGACCTGAGGAAGACTTTTAGCTTAAAAAGTCAAGGTCTCTCACTGTATCTGGGGCCATTGCCAGTAGTCCTGATCTATATCTTGCCACTAGACTCCTGATGACTTTGCACAGTCCTACCTCACTTAAATCCAATTTACTTGCAAGCCAAGGCACCATCCTTCTGATGTCATTGAACCTCTTTAACCATGAACAACACCCCAGCCCATTGCTACCCCTGCCATTCAGGGAAGGTAATAATTCTCTGCTCACATTTCTTACAGCTCCATGTCTATATCTCTGGTATTTTTTTTCCTTGTAGCAGAAATATTTTGGTACATGTCATAAGCCCCCTATTAGATTCTAAGTGTTTTATGGAGATTGTATTTGTTTCATCTTTATGCATGCTACCTTACATATAGTAGGCACTTGAAAACAGACTCTTAGACTGTCCTTGACCCTAAGATTAATTCATCTTGCTCATTTATGGAGAAGGAAACTGAGACTTAGAGAAATCAAGTCTTGCTCATGTCAATTCAAACCCAACTCACTCAATGTTTACTAGTTTAACTGAAACCCATGTAAATTAGAAGATCTTGTTTCCTGTAAATCAGTCATAAGCATTTGTTTAGCACCAGCTATATACTCTTAACTCAGAGAATAGCAGAGTAATATAAGCTTTGTCCCTAACTTTAATCTTTGAGAGAAAACCAAATTCATGCAAAAGAATAGGCGAATGGTCCATGGCTGCATTTGGTCAGGTGGTAAATAATTTAATCTTCTATTTCCTCATGAGGTCTTAATACAACCAAGGGAGTTCTTCTCCATCAGAATTGGAACCAACTCACTATGAGCATTTATGAGAGCCAGGATGTTGACATAAACTAGAGAGAAGGATAAACAGTGTCTAAAGTATTTAATGGCAGCAGTTCTAACACAGTAGGATAGCATCATGGAAATCTGGGATTATCAAGGGCTTTCCTGTGTTGATTATATTGACTCAATGATACCCTAGAGAAGAACATGGCTTGAAATGAAGCGGTAAATAGTGTATGCATTATCTATATTTTATCTTTTCTTATGGATAGGAACCAGGCCTTTTCATCTTTCAATCCCCCTGAGTTCCTAGCATAGAGCCTTGCACATAATGAGAGCTCCGTAATGTTGGTTGGATGTTAAGTGAGCGAAATTGTTGTGTATATGTTTGGAGATTGGAGGAAGCTGGAGCTTAACTCCATTTGTCATTACTCTGCAAAGTACTTAATCACAATAACAAACAGTGTCAGATTTTATTGGGAAGGCAGCAGTTACCAGAACATTTCCACTGGCCAGAAGCTGTGAGAGAACAGATCCCCTCCCCACCCCCTTTGGCTACAGCTTGTCTGGCTTTCAAACTTCAATGAAAATGTACAATATCTCAAGTCTTGTAAAGTGAAATGTAATACTGAAAACTGTAAAATATTAAACAGACTGAAAAAATGAATAACAGGCTGGGGGGAAAATGTACTGAACTAAATTTAAAGGAATTTTTGCTTGCTAGCTACCTTTCAACTGCAAACTCAAAGATATGAGGATACCTACCAACCTTGAAATGTAGTTTCTGTGGAAATTAGCCCCCAAAAATGATTCCAAAATACATTAAGATGACTCCTCTTATGTACCTGGGTACCTGGTCCAAATAGAAAGATTGTGTATTATTATCAAATATGTGAAAAGGCTTTCTTAGGAAAAACTTCATAAATTCTTTAGGAGAAAAATAGAGTTAATTGGAAGCCATTTGGGAAAAGGAAAATTATGTTGAGTATTGAATAAATTTATAAATGTGAATTATGTGAATGGAGTCATGACAAGAATTTCTCCAGCACCTCAAAAATTAATCAGGAAAAAAATCAGTCAAAATATGTCTCCTTGATGTTCTTAATTCCTATGTAAGAACTGAAGGCCTCTGTAATAAAGAGATGTCTATAGAGAATACAACTGATCCAATTCCTATTTGCTAACTTAGTACAGATATAGATTGAATACTCAAAGCATTCCATGATGCCTTTAGAGAAAGAACCAAGTAGGAAAAAAACAAGATATATCTTATATTAATCACCAGACTAGAGTTTTCTTTCCAGATATTGGCAAGTTGAACTGTTATAGGCTGAAAGACACATTTTAGCATATCAGATCATAACCCTTGGGTCTTATTTCAGCACCTACAGCTGGACCAACCACTCCTAATGGGAATCCAGTGGATGAATGTGATGATGACCAGGCCAACTGTCACAGTGGAACAGGTGATGACTTCCAACTGACAGGTGCAGAAACCATCTTCATTTCATTGCAACACCAATTAGCTCATATCATGGTCATCTCTAACTAATAGCTAATATTCCATAGTAGAAGGGCATCAAAACCCCATTTTTGATAGCATTGATGATTAACAAACTTTATCAGAAATTTACATTATATTTCTTAAATCACCTACCAAGAATTTGCTTTTAAACCTACTATAATATTTTCAATAGGAATTTGTAGGTATACTCTGTTCCTCCCTCCAGAGTAAAATACACAAAACACACACACACACACACACACACACACACACACACACCTTCAGAATGTTTATTTTCATGTTCTAATGAATTCAAAATTTAAGAATTATCTCTAAAGTATAGATTCATTATCCAGCTTACCTAATCCTCTTAAAAAGGGGGGAATGATATTAAAGTATGACTAATATTAGGGTTTTATGTTTTTCAAATAAGGTCTTTCAGGTAGAGGGATACTAAAAAATTTATATCCCGATTACAAGTAATGTATTCCCTTCACTGTCAAGTTTACAACCTGTACTAAGTGCAGTTACTTTTACTTACAAAGTATCACCTAACTATATTCTATGTAAGAGAGAGAGAGAGAGAGAGAGAGAGAGAGAGAGAGAGAGAGAGAGAGAGGAGAGAGAGAGAGAGAGAGAGAGAGAGAGAGAGAGAGAGAGAGAGACAGAGACAGAGAGAGAGAGAGAGAGGAGAGAGAGAGAGAGAGAAAGAGAGGAGAGAGAGAGAGAGAGGAGAGAGAGAGAGAGAGAGAGAGGAGAGAGGAAGAGAGAGAGAGGAGAGAGAGAGGGAGAGAGAGAGAGAGAGAGGAGAGAGAGAGACGAGAGAGAGAGAGAGAGGAGAGAGAGAGGGAGAGAGAGAGAGAGAGAGGAGAGAAGAGAGAGAGAGAGAGAGAGAGAGAGAGGAGAGAGAGAGGAGAGAGAGAGAGAGAGAGAGAGAGAGGAGAGAGAGAGAGAGAGGAGAGAGAGAGAGAGAGGAGAGAGAGAGGAGAGAGGAGAGAGAGAGGAGAGAGGGAGAGAGGAGGAGAGGATGAGAGAGAGAGAGAGAGAGAGAGAGAGAGGAGAGAGAGAGGAGAGAGAGAGAGAGAGGAGGAGAGAGGAGAGGAGAGAGGAGAGTGAGAGAGAGAGAATACTCAGTCTAGTTGGAATAGCAGAGGAAATATTAGGCAAGTGGGAAACATGATTACACTATTTGGAAGTTGTCCAAGGCACTAGGGTTTTCACCCTATTGCTACAAAAGATACCATGGGGGGTTCGTATACCAGGTCGTAATACAACTCACATATCAGCTGAATCTCATTTTGAGATATCCCAAACCTCGGAGATTAAATATGAGTGTTTATATAAAAGTTTGCATCTTTACACAGCAGGGATGTAAGAAACCCACATAAGTAATTTCCACTGACTATATTGAAGGCCACAGTATGGAGAGTATAAGATAGGTACCGTGTTGTTGGCTAAATTGTTTTTCCCAAGATCTCATAATATATTTCCCAAAGCACCTTGCCAATGACTTCATAATCTCTCCCTCTGTTCTTTTTTTTTTTCCACTAATAAAGTGATAAGGAAGAATTCCATGCTGAAGCTAGAATAAGGAGGGGAAAAGAATAGAAAGCCATAAAAGAAATAGGAAGTTCTAAAAAACTAAAGCCGATCATGTTACCACCCTCCTAATTTCTATACTAGTCATCTCTTGAGCGTGTTGTTAATGAAATCTGCATATCCCAAATTAAAAAAATCTGTATATCCCATTTATTGACTATTTCCATCAACTATAAAAAGGCTTTATTAATGTTAGCGTAGTAATAATTGTTCTCTATTTAAAATGTCCCATAGAAAACCCTCAAGCAGATGCAAATGCACCAGTTTTATAAACAGCATTCTGCAAGTTTTAATAATTTCCTGAAAACATTGTACTACAGATAGCAGACTTTTATTGAAGCAAAGCTTATATTCATATCAAAATTCCTCATGAGAAGACCTTACTGCAGCAATCATTGTATATTCCCGTGATTCAGCAACTCTTTTCTTTATAACCCACTAAAGCGGTCAGTTGGTATTGATTAGAGACAAACTTTCAGTTTTACTGTTGATATCAGAATAACTAACCTCCTTGCTTTCACATTCATTCATGACTGAACCAATTGAAACTTAAGTCT